>NC_087218.1:51585756-51610756 GCF_015104395.2 Macrobrachium nipponense
GATAAGAGTGCCAACTGCCATTTCCTTATAGCAATGCCAACTGCCATTTCCTTATAGAAGTGCCAACTGCCATTCCCTTATAGCAATGCCAACTGCCATTTCCTTATAGCAGTGTCAACTGCCATTTCCTTATAGCAGTGCCAACTGCCATTTCCTTATAGCAATGCAACTGCCATTTCTTTTAGCAGTGTTAACTACCATTTCCTATAGCAGTGCCCAACTGTCATCTCCATTTATAGCAGTGTCAACTGCCATTTCCTTATAGCAGTGCCAACTGCCATTTCCTTATAGCAATGCCAACTGCCATTTCCTTATAGCAGTGTCAACTGCCATTTCCTTATAGCAGTGCCAACTGCCATTTCCTTATAGCAGTGCCAACTGCCATTTCCTTTTAGCAGTGTCAACTGCCATATCTTTATAGCAGTGCCAACTGCCATTTCCTTATAGCAGAGTCAACTGCCTAATCCGTATAGCAGTGCCAACTGCCATTTCCTTATAGCAGCGCCAACTGCCATTTACTTATAGCAATGCCAACTGTCATTTCCTTATAGCAGTGCCAACTACCATATCCTTATAGCGGTGCCAACTGCCATTTTCTTATAGCAATGCCAACAGTCATTTCCTAATAGCAGTGCCAACTACTATTTCCTTATAGCAATGACAACTGTCATTTCCTTATAGCAATGCCAACTGCCATTTCCTTATAGCAGTGTCAAATGCCATATCCTAATAGCAGTGGCTACTGCCATTTCCTTATAGCAGTGTCAACTGCCATATCCTTATAGCAGTGCCAACTGCCATTCCCTTATAGCAGTGTCAACTGCCATTTCCTTATAGCAGTGCCAACTGCCAATTGCTTATAGCACTGCCAACTTCCATATCCTTAGAGCAGTGCCACTGCCATATCCTTATAGCAGTTCCAACTGCCATTTCCTTATAGCAGTGAGAACTGCCATTTCCTTATAGCAGTCTCAACTGCCCATTTCCTTATAGCAGTACAAACTGCCATTTCTTTATATCAGTGCCAATTACCATTTCCTTATAGCAATGCCAACTGTCATCTCCTTATAGCAGTGTCAACTGCCATTTCCTTATAGCAGTGCCAACTGTCATTTCCTTATAGCAGTGCCAACTGCCATTTCCTTATATCAGTGGAGGCAACTGTCCTCTTCTTATAGCAGTGCACAAATGTCATTTCCTTATATCAGTGCCAATTGCCATTTCCTTATAGCAGTGCCAACTGCCATTTCCTTATAGTGGTGTCAACTGTCATTTCCTTATAGCAGTACCAACTGCCATTTCCTTATAGCAGTGCCAACTGTCATCTCCTTATAGCAGTGCCAACTGCCATCTCCTTATAGCAGTGCCAACTGCCATTTCCTTATAGCAGTGCCAACTGCCATTTCCTTATAGCAGTGCCAACTGTCATTCTCCTTATAGCAGTGCCAATTGCCATTTCCTTATAGCAGTGCCAACTGCCATTTCCTTATAGCAGTGCCAACTGCCATTTCCTTATAGCAGTGCCAACTGTCATCTCCTTATAGCAGTGCCAATTGCCATTTCCTTATAGCAGTGTCAATTGCCATTTTCTTATAGCAGTGCCAACTGCCATTTCCTTATAGCAGTGCCAATTGCCATTTCCTTATAGCAGTGCCAACTGCCATTTCCTTATAGCAGTGCCAACTGTCATCTCCTTATAGCAGTGCCAACTGTCATCTCCTTATAGCAGTACGAACTGCCATTTCCTTATAGCAGTGCTAACTGCCATTTCCTTATAGCAGTGCCAAATACCATTTCCTTATAGCAGTGCCAACTGCCATTTCCTTATAGCAGTGCCAAATTCCATTTCCTTATAGCTGTGCCAACTGCCATTTCCTTATAGCAGTGCCAATGCGAACTGCCATTTCCTTATAGCAGTGCCAACTGCCATTTCCTTATAGCAGTGCCAATGCCAACTGCCATCTCCTTATAGCAGTGTCAACTGCCATTTCCTTATAGCAGTGCAACTGCCATTTCCTTTATAGACCAGTGCCAAATGCTTTTCCTTATAGCGGTGGCCAACTGCCATTTCCTTATAGCAGTGCCAACTGCCATTTCCTTATAGCAGTGCCAACTGCCATGTCCTTATAGCAGTGCCAACTGCCATCTCCTTATAGCAGTGCCAACTGCCATTTCCTTATATCAGTGCCAACTGCCATTTCCTTATAGCAGTGCCAACTGCCATTTCCTTATAGCAGTGCCAACTGCCATTTCCTTATAGCAGTGCCAACTGTCATCTCCTTATAGTAGCGCCAACTGTCATCTACTTATAGCAGTGCCAACTGCCATTTCCTTATAGCAGTGCCAAAAGCCATTTCCTTATAGCAGTGCCAAATACCATTTCCTTATAGCAGTGCCAACTGCCATTTCCTTATGGCAGTGCCAACTGCCATTTCCTTATAGCAGTGCCAACTGTCATGTCCTTATAGCAGTGCCAACTGCCATTTCCTTATAGCAGTGCCAACTGCCATTTCCTTATAGCAGAGCCAACTACCATTTCCTTATAGCAGTGCCAACTGTCATCTCCTTATAGTAGCGCCAACTGTCATCTACTTATAGCAGTGCCAACTGCCATTTCCTTATAGCAGTGCCAACTGCCATTTCCTTATAGCAGTGCCAACTGTCATATCCTTATAGCAGTGCCAATTGCCATTTCCTTATAGCAGTGTCAACTGCCATTTCCTTATAGCAGTGCCAACTGCCATTTCCTTATAGCAGTGCCAACTGTCATTTTCTTATAGCAGTGCCAACTACCATCTCCTTATAGTAGTTCCAACTGTCATCTCCTTATAGCAGTTCCCACTGTCATTTCTTTATACAGTGCCAACTGCCATTTCCTTATAGCAGTGTCAACTGCCATATCCTTATAGCAGTGACAACTGCCATTTCCGTATAGCAGTGCCAATTGCCATTTCCTTATAGCAGTGCCAACTGCCATTGTTTCCTTTAATGCATGCAACTGCCACCATTTTCTTTAGCAGTACTAACTGCATTTTCCTTATAGCAGTGTCAACTGCCATATCCTAACAACAGTGACAACTGCCATTACTTATAGCAGTGTCAACTGCTATTTCCTTATAGCAGTGTCAACTGCCATTTCCTTATAGCAGTGCCAACTGCAATTTCCTTATAGCAGTGCCAACTGCCATATCCTTATAGCAGTGACAACTGCCATTTCCGTATAGCAGTGCCAATTGCCATTTCCTTATAGCAGTGTCAACTGCCATTTCCTTATAGCAGTGCCAACTGCCATTTTCTTATAGCAGTGCCAACTGTCATCTCCTTATAGCAGTGCCAACTGTCATCTCCTTATAGCAGTGCCAACTGCCATTTTTATAGCGGTGCAACTGCCATTTCTGTATAGCAGTTTGCCCAAAAATACCCTTTCTTTATAGCAGTGCAAATATGCCCCAACCATTCCTTATAAGCAGTGCCAAACTGCCATTTCAATTTCCCTTATAGGCAGTGCCAACGGCTGCAATTTTTTTTCCTTATTATAGCAGTCCGCCAACTGCATCCATTCTTTATAGCAGGTGCAACTGCCCATTTCCTTATAGCAGTGTTCACTGCCCTTTTTCCTTATAGCAGCCATGCAAATACCAATTTCGGTAGCATGCCAACTGCCATTATCCTTATTGCATGCAACTTGAACTGTCCATTTCTTATAGAGTGCCAACTGTCAATAATCCTTATAGCAGTGCCAACTGTCATCTTTTCCTTATAGCAGTGCCAACTGCCCCATTCCTTATAGCAGTGCCAACTGACCATTTTCTTATAGCAGTGTTTCAAACTAGCATCCTCCTTATAGCAGTGCCAACTGCCATTTCCCTTATAGGCAATGCCAATGCCATTTCCTTATACAGTGCCAACTGCCATTTCCCTTATAGCAGTGTCTCCCTCCTTAATCTCTCCACCTAGCAGTGCCAAATGCCATTTCCTTTATAGTAGCAGTGTCCCAACTGCCATTTCCTTCCATAGCGTGTCAACTGCCATTTCCTTATAGCAGTGTCAACTGCCATATTTTAATAACAGTGACAACTGCCATTACCTTATAGAAGTGTAAACTGCTATTTCCTTATAGTAGTGTCAACTGTCATTTCCTTATAGCAGTGCCAACTGCAATTTCCTTATTGCAGTGTCAACTGCCATATCCTTATAGCAGTGACAACTGCCATTTCCGTATAGCAGTGCCAATTGCCATTTCTTATAGCAGTGTCAACTGCCATTTCCTTATAGCAGTGCCAACTGCCATTTTCTTATAGCAGTGCCAACTGTCATATCCTTATCGCAGTGCCAACTGTCATCTCCTTATAGCAGTGCCAACTTTCATTTCCTTATAGCAGTGCAACTGCCATTTCCTATAACAGTGCAACTGCCATATCCTTATAGCAGTGCCAAGTGCCTTTTCCTTATAGCAGTACTAAATGTCATTTCCTTATATCAGTGTCCACTGCCATATTCTAATAACAGTGCAAACTGGCATTTTCCTTATGCAGTGCTCAAACTGCCATTTCCTTATAGCAATGCCAACTGCCAATTCCTTATAGCAGTGTCAACATCCATTTCCTTGTGGCAGTGGCAACTGCCTTTTCAATATAGCAGTGACAACTGCATATCGTTATAGCAGTGCGAACTGCCATTTCCTTATAGCAGAGTCAACTGTCATTTCCTTATAGCAGTCCCAATTAATTGCCATTCCCTTATAGTAGAGCTAACTGCATTTCCACCTTATAGCAGTGCCAACTGCCATATCCTTATAGCAGTGCCAACTGCCATTTCCATATAGCATTGTCAACTGCCATATCCTAATAACAGTGACAACTGCCATTTCCTTATAGCATTATCCACTGCCATTTACTTATAGCAGTGCCAACTGCCATTTCCTTATAGCAGTGCCAACTGCCATTTCCTTATAGCAGTGGCAACTGCCTTTTCCTTATAGCAGTGCCAACTGCCATTTCCTTATAGCAGTGCCAACTGCCATTTCCTTTAGCAGTGCCAAATACCATTTCCTTATAGCAGTTCCAACTGTCATTTCCTTATAGCAGTGCTAACTGCCATTTCCTTATAGCAGTGCCAAAAATACCATTTCCTTAGAGCAGTGCCAACTGCCTTTTCCTTATAGCCGTGCCAACTGCCAGTTCATTATAGCTGTGCCAACTGCCATTTCCTTACAGCAGTGCCAATGGGAACTGCCATTTCCTTATAACAGTAGAAACTGCCATTTCCTTATAGCAGTGCCAATGCCAACTGCCATCTTATAGCAGTGTCAACCTGGCATTTCCTCTTAGCACTTGGACAACTGACATTTCCTTAAGCAGTGCCAATTGTTTTTTCCTTATATCAGTGCCAAAATGCCATTTTCTCTATAGCTGGCCAACTGCCATTTCATATAGCAGTACCCAACTGACATTTACTAAAGTAGTGCCAACGCTTTCAAATTATAGCGATGCCAACTGGCCATTCCTTTACAGCAGTGACAAACGTCATCTCTTTATAACAGTGCCAACTGTCATCTCCTTTATAGCCAGTACCAAATGCCATTTCCTTATAGCCATTGGCCAACGCCATTTACATAAAGTAGTGCCAATGCTTTCAAGTTATAGCAGTGCCAACTGCAATTCCTTATAGCAGTGTCAATTTCCAAATTCTCCTTATAGCCAGTTTGCCAACCTGTTCATCTTGTTTTAGCAGTACTAACTGCATTTCCTCCTAATAGCAGTTCTAACTGCCATTTCCTTATAAGCAGTTGACCAAATACCATTTTCCTTTATAGGCAGTGCCCCAACTGCCTTTTTCCTAATAGCAGTACAAATTCCAATTCTGTTATAGCTGATGGCAACTGTCCATTATTATAGCTCTGCAACTGCCATTCCTTATAAGCAGTGACCAAATTGCGAACTTAGCCATTCCTTATAGCAGTGCCAATGCCAAACTGCATCTTCCTATTCACCGCAATGTCAACTGCCATTCGTTACAGCCTGTGGCAAACCTTGCCTTTTCCTTATAGCAGTGGCAAATGCTTTTCCCTATAGCAGTGCCAACTTTTGTCATCTTCTCATAGCAGTGCCAACTGCCATTTCCTTATGCACGCCAAACTGCCATGTTTCCTTATCGCAGTGCCAAACTTTTCATATCCAATAGAAGTGCCAAACAGCCTTTACCTTATAATCAGTGCCAACCGACCATTCCTTTAATCAGCGCCAACTGCCATTTAGCAGTGCCAACTGCAATATTCCTTATAGCATTGCCAAACTGTCATCTTCCTTATTAGTAGCGCCAAACCTGTCCATCTCATTATGCAGTGCAAACAGCCATTTCCTTATAGCAGTGGCCAACTGTCCATTTCCCTTATAGCAGTGCCAATGCCAATGAGCATGCCAACCTGGCAATTTCCTTTTATAGCAGTGCCAACTGGTCATCTCCTTTATAAGTTAGCGCCAACTTGTCCTTCGCAATTATAGCAGTTGCCAACAGCCTTTCCTCCATAAGCAGTGCCAACTATTTCATTTCCCTATAGCAGTGCCCAACTGTCCCCATATTTCCTTATAGCAGTGCCCAATTGCATTTCCTTGTAGCCAAAAAGTGTCAACTTCCATTTTCTTATAGCAGTGCCACTTCCCTTCTCCTTATATCCAAGTGGCCAATTGTCCCATTTTCCTTAATAGCAATTGCCAACTCCCCATTTTAACTATACCATTGCAACTCGTCATCCTCCTTAATAGCAGTTCCAACTGTCATGCTTCCTATAGCAGTGCCAACTGCCATTTTCCTTAATAGCAGTTGGCAACGCCATTTTCCTATAGCCAAGTGTCAAATGCAATATTTCCTTTATAGCAGTGGAAAACTGCCATTCGTATAAAGCCAGTGCCAATTCCCATTTCCTTATAGGCATCCTCCTAAATACAGTTGCCAAACTGACAATTTAACCTTATAACCAGTGGAAAACCTAGCCATAATCCTAATAGAGTGACCAACCTGCATTCCAAGATTTAAGCAGTTGCCAATTGCCTTTCATTATAAGCCAGCGTCAAAATGCCTCATTTCCCCCCTTATAGCAAGTGACCAAAATGCCATTTTTTTATAACCCAGTGCAAAACCTGTCAATCCTCCTAGTTAGTAGTGCCAAACTCTCAATCCTTTCCTTATCAAAAGCAGTGCCACCTGCCAATCTTTATAGTAGTGCCAAACTTGCCATTTCCTTATAGCAGTGCCAACTGCCATATCCTTATAGCAGTGACAACTGCCATTTCCATATAGCAGTGCCAATTGCCATTTCCTTATAGCAGTGCCAACTGCCATTTCCTTATAGCAGTGCAATGCCATTTCCTTATAGCAGTACTAACTGCCATTTCCTATAGCAGTGTCCATGCCATATTCTAATAACAGTGCCAACTGCCATTTCCTTATAGCAGTGCAAACTGCCATTTTCTTATAGCAATTCCAGCTGCCAATTCCTTATAGCAGTGTCAACATCCATTTCCTTATGGCAGTGGCCACTGCCTTTTCAATATAGCAGTGACAACTGCATATCGTTATAGCAGTGCGAACTGCCATTTCCTTATAGCAAAGTCAACTGTCATTTCCTTATAGCAGTGCCAATTGCCATTTCCTTATAGCAGTGCTAATTGCCATTTCCTTATAGCAGTGCCAACTGCCATTTCCTTATAGCAGTGCCAACTGCCATATCCTTATAGCAGTGCCAACTGCCATTTACCCCTAGCTGTGTCAACTGCCATATCCCAATAACAGTGACAACTGCCATTTCCTTATAGCAGTGTCAACTGCCATTTCCTTATAGCAGTGCCAACTGCCATTTCCTTATAGCAGTGCCAACTGCCATTTCCTTATAGCAGTAGCAACTGCCTTTTCCTTATAGCAGTGCCAACTGCCATATCGTTATAGCATTGCCAGCTGCCATTTCTTTATAGCAGAGTCAACTGTCATTTCCTTATAGCAGTTTCCAACTACCTTTTCTTTATAGCCGTGCCAACTGCCATTTCCTTATAGCAGTGCCAACTGCCAGTTCATTATAGCTGTGCCAACTGCCATTTCCTTACAGCATTGCCAATGGGAACTGCCATTTCCTTATTAAAACAAGTACCAACTGCCATTTCCTATTATAGCAGTTGCCCAATGCCCAACTTGCCATCTTCTTATAGCAGATGTCAAACTACGGCCATTTCTTGATATTAGCAAGTTGGCAAACGTGCCATTCCTTCCT
Organism: Macrobrachium nipponense; assembly: GCF_015104395.2. Taxonomy (NCBI): domain Eukaryota; kingdom Metazoa; phylum Arthropoda; class Malacostraca; order Decapoda; family Palaemonidae; genus Macrobrachium; species Macrobrachium nipponense. The sequence goes on from NC_087218.1 coordinate 51,594,020, forward strand.
TTATTTACCAGTTGTCAAAACTGGCTTTTCCTTATAGCAGTGCCAACTGCCATTTCCTTATAGCAGTGCCAACTGCCATTTCCTTATAGCAGTGCCAACTGCCATTTACATAAAGCAGTGCCAACTGCTTTCCTTATTGTGGTGCCAACTGCCATTTCCTTATAGCAGTGGCAACTGCCATTTCCTTATAGCAGTGCCAACTGCCATTTCCTTATAGCAGTGCCAACTGCCATTTCCTTATAGCAGTGCCAACTGCCATTTCCTTATAGCAGTGCAAACTGCCTTTTCCTTATAGCAGTGCCAACTGCCATATCGTTATAGCAGTGCCAACTGCCATTTCCTTATAGCCGAGTCAACTGTCCTTTCCTTATAGCAGTTCCAACTGTCATTTCCTTATAGCAGTGCTAACTGCCATTTCCTTATAGCAGTACCCACTGCCATTTCCTTAACTATGACCATAAGACTGAATCCTCCATTATCGAATATATCTAAAACAGAAACTGTTCACTCATTAGCATTAATTCTCTCTCTCTCTCTCTCTCTCTCTCCTCCTCTCTCTCTCTCTCTCTCTCTCTCTCTCTCTCCTAGACACACATACACAAATGCCTGCATCTTTCACATTCAAGAATATGAAACAAGAACCACTCCCGTAATATCAAAGTTCACTACCCTTTAAGAATAACACACTCATCCAACATACAACTTCGCTTCCATAAATGTGTGTGGGTTCAACAAACGAGCAAGGTATGGAACCTTTCGTTGGAATATAAAAGAGACATGGTAACAAAGACAAGAATATGTTAAAGAGAAAAAACAAACAAACACATCTTCTGTGTTTCGTTGGAAATTCAGAAAGGACATGGTAAAAAACACAAAAGTATATTAAGAGAAAAAACAAACAAACACACCATCTTTGTAATAAGAGAATGAACACTATAACAACGTGAAGGGTAATTAACTACGAATTATCTGACTAAACCGATGCTTTTCCTTCAACCCACAATATTTCATGCCCCAGAGAGATGGGGAAAAAATAATAGCGGGGAAAAATACAGTGGTATCTTTTTTTTTATTCGGAGAGGGGGGGAAAAAGTGCGCGGTATTTTCTGCTGGCTTCTATACAATTTAGGGTTAGATAACTTTTGATTGGGGGGCTGGGTATTTTCTACGTAAACCTTTTTCGCGTATTCCGGTTAATCAAGATAGCAGAATTTTTTGTCAGAGAGAGAGAGAGAGAGAGAGAGAGAGAGAGAGAGAGAGAGAGAGAGAGAGAGCCCACTTCTAAATAAGATAATTTTTCTCGGTGGAAAACCGACTGAAATGTTGGTTCACTGAGAGAGAGAGAGAGAGAGAGAGAGAGAGAGAGAGAGAGAGAGAGCGATTCCACTTCTAAATGATATTCTTTTTCTTGGAGGAAGACAAACGGAAATGTTGGGCTCAAAAACAAAAGATATACCTGTTCACACCTATCTACAATACAATGAGAGAGAGAGAGAGAGAGAAGAGAGAGAGAGAGAGAGAGAGAGAGAGGAAAATAGCATAAGACTCCATTTCTAAGCCATATATTTTTTCCCCTGTGGAATACAAACTGTATATAAACGGTATGTAAATGTTGTACCACTAAACCTATGCATAATATCAAGGAAGAGGAAAAAGAAAAATTATAAATTCGGGTTTTCTGTACAGCGTATACTCAAGGTAACCGAAAACAGACCTTCCTTTCGGTGGTCTTCGCGTAATGATGTATGACCCGTGGCCCATGAAAACATAACCCCGGCCCAGGTGGTGGCCCGTCCTATATATTTGCCAGATGCACGATTATGACTAAATTCAAGCTTTTAAATAAAATACAAACTACTGACGCTAGAGAGCTGCAATTTGGTAAGTGTGATAAGTGGAGGGTGGATGATCGATATACTAATTTGTAGCCCTGTAGCCTCAGTAGTTTTCAAGATCTGAAGGCGGCCGGAAAAAAAGAGCGGACGGACAGACAAATAATCATCTCAATGGTTTTCTTTTACTATGAACGGGAAAGAATTTCTAGACTTCGCACTTGAGTTCAAAGTAAATCAACCGGAAACAAGTTGGAACTGGCGTGAATATGAAAGATTCAGCGCAAACAAATATTTCTCCCTTTAACCTCTAATTGAAATCAAACACTTCCGGTAAACTTTGGCTCGATCAAGGGAGATAAACTTTATACATATGTATGTTTTTAATTAAAATATTTCCACGCCTTTTAGCCATCTTCGTCGGCATCGGTTCGTATCGCGTACGTGATTCTCAGAATATAAAAAAAAATAAAATATATTTGTTCTAGACACAAAGTTTATGGTTTTCATTATTTGATTTCTGATTCTCTCTCTCTCTCTCTCTCTCTGTCTACGCACACACACAAACGCACACACACACACACATACACTCACACACACACACACACACACACACACACATATATATATATATATATTATATATATATATATATATATATATATATTAATTTATCCATGATTACTAAGAGGGTACACCTTCTCAATCTCTGTCAAATAATTTTGACTCATATTACCATAGGTCATTGCTCTCTCTCTCTCTCTCTCTCTCTCTCTCTCTCTCTCTCTCTACATACATACATACATACCATACATACATCATACATACATACATATTGGTAACCTTTTCTGTATTGTGCGTTCAGTATTGCCATAATGTAAAAACAAAATACAATTCCATCAAAAATGAATAAATCAATAATCTATAGCAACCGACTACATGCTGAGGTACCATTATTTTTTTTTATGAACGTCAATGTATACCAAATCGCATATTTTACATTAACTGTGATACTAATATTCCCAGACTAGCGCGCGCACGTACACGTATACACAAATTAGTGCCATTAGCGTAAAATATATATGGAAACCAATAACAGTTTCGCACCACAAGCTTAAAATATATATGGAAACCAATTACAGCTACTCGTCAGCCTCGCAAAATATATAATATGGAAACTGACCCTTTCTCAGTTCCTCGATAATATTCTGCAACGTCTACAGGAGATTTAATTCGTCAAGATATCATTGGACAAAATGTGAACGCAGGCAAAAATGTAATCGCGTCAATCAGTCAAGAGAATGAGGCAAAAGAACTTAATACTACACTACATGGAAATTCCTTTAAGAACGTTTTGATGCAACTTTACTTGCATTGAGTGATTGCATTGACCTCAGCCGTCTTCCGGAAAACGAAGGTTAATTGGGTTTGCGACCTGAAAAGATAATACAATGCTTTTCAATGCTCGGAAATGCTAATTGGTTAACGTCAACACTGAGACCGGTGTTCGAAAGTATTACTATTATGTTTTCTTTTATATAGTACTACAGCTTAGTATATAGTTGTGGATTTTTATTACAGAAAAAACATTTTACTGTTATCAAATATATTCTTTACCAGATAAACAGCAAATATGTAATACATATCAGTTAAATACCCTATATAATATAATGTACATCTAAATGATGAACTCACATATCTATTAAAATATAATTAAAATGTATATTTATTATATTAAACCTAATATACTGCATATGACATACACATATATACAGTTATATAACCTTGAATAATCATAAAGGGATATATAATATACAAATAATAGATTCTAAATAATAAAATAAGAATAATTTTATTATTCATTGAGTGTTGGAATTCAAGGCTTCCAGAAAAAATCGCGTTGTAATTGTAATTGTAATTCCTTAAGCAGTAATTTCCCATTGTATGACGTAGATAGAATTAAAATTTAAAAACCAATTTAACTTTCAAAAGCCCAATTATTAATGAATTTTGATCTGTCTGTCGGTCTGCCACACATACTTTTACGCTTCCTCTCTCTCTCTCTCTCTCTCTCTCTCTCTCTCTCTCTTCCAATCCAACGCCCCTCCTCATATTATATTATTCTTGATGGATACAATCTCTCCTTTATCAACGCAGAAGCGTTATCAATTAAGAAGAATAAATATATATTCCAAATGATGTGGCAAATTTAAGTGTATTCAAGGGTTACTTATTAAAGGAATGAATGCGGCCTTCATTCCTTGCAACCCTCCAGGAATTCCTGGAATGGGAGGAATGAAAGTAATGGCAGAAACTCTCGTTTTCACAGAGCAAAACCAATCAACCTGGGACATACCTCGATTACCTGGGTCGTGCCATTCAAAATACAAAAAGAGAGAGAGAGAGAGAGAGAGAGAGAGAGAGAGAGAGAGAGAGCATTCACAGGGATAAATTTGTTCCATAAACAATTTATCTACTAATGAGAGAGAGAGAGAGAGAGAGAGAGAGAGAGAGAGAGAGAGAGGTGTAGTTGTGAGACAGAGAGAGAGAATAATGCTATAGGGGAGAGAGAGAGAGAGAGAGAGAGAGAGAGAGAGAGAGAGAGAGAGAGAGAGAGAGAGAGGTGTGTAGTTGTGAGACAGAGAGAGAGAATAATGCTATAGGGGAGAGAGAGAGAGAGAGAGAGAGAGAGAGAGAGAGAGAGAGAGAGAGATACATCGAAACGGTTTCAAAGATCTGATATAACGAAAACAACAGGAATTACTGTAATTATCACCTGAAAAAAAATGCCCTACGAGAGAGTAACACTGCAACGCTGTGCTGGAAAGCCGACCATGTATGTTTATTTCCGTTACAAGGGAAGTCACGGAAACTATTCCCCTCAATTTTACAAAAGAATGGAAGCTGTACAGCATTCACCTCTCTCCGTTTGCCAACAGTGTCTGGTTTACAGAATAAAACCCAAGAAAGTCAGAATACCGATCAAATAAAAAAAAATGTCAATCAAGATAAAAGCCTCGGGTCAGAGTATGACAGGCATCGTTCATCTGTCAACCAAAACCTCCTCTATAAAAATATAAAAGAAAATAAAAAAGAGCTCAAAGAGACAAGCTCCTCACGCTCTCTTTTGAAGTGAATTACAGAACGGCAGAGGTCGAAAGGCAACTGAGAAGAAACAAGCCGTTCCCATCCAACAAAGCTGGAATGAAAAAATAGAAAAATATTCAAAATTCCAGTTTATTCCAGTCTGGCATCCACGCGGGCGTCGTCTGTTGACTCAGGACAGGAATCTCGGCAGCGGATTCTTTTCGTGTCCGAGATTTTATTTTTTATTTTTTCATTTTATTTTTTCAACTTCCGACAGCCATATTGTCGTAAGGGACGGGCAATGGAGAGGAAGGTTTTAATTGCTGCTATCTCGCGAGTGTTTGATTTTATTTCAGTTGTTTTAATTCGTGCTTTTGCTGAAACAGAAGGGAATTCATAATATGTTTTTGTTCAATGTAACCACTGGCATATATTTATAAATGTGCTCGTGTATGTATGAGTATATTTTATATATATATATCTATATATATATATATATATATATATATATATATATACATGTAAAGTATATATATATATATATTTATATATTGATTTGAGGATAGTAAAAGAGAGTAGCAGAGAATTAATGAACAAATATGAACCCCCCCCCCCTCTCTCTCTCTCTCTCTCTCTAATATATATATATATATATATATATATATATATATATATATATATATATATATATATATATATATATATATATATATATATATATGTGTGTGTGTGTGTGTGTGTGTTTATGTGTGTGCGTGTGTGTGCATATATATATATATATATATATATATATTATTATATATATATATATATATGAACTACCAATTACTGAAACCAATTAATAATACCATGTCCGCGCAAACATTGTACCCAGTAATTAAAAGCAATCGCCATCAATTGATGTCTGCCAATTTTCTTGCATGGCAAAGTTGATTAAAGGATTTCTGTTGCATTGTTTGTGGATTATCTGCTTCGCGTGTGGTTAGAGAAGAGAGAGAGAGAGAGAGAGAGAGAGAGAGAGGGTGTAGACCGATTAAAGAGTTAGTTTCTCTAATAATGATTTTGGAGTATATGTGGATGAGAGAGAGAGAGAGAGAGAGAGGAGAGAGAGAGAGAGAGTCATCCAACAATGCATTATTGGTCAGTAGCTGGCCAGTGTTCCTATTTGATGGATATAAAGAACGTATTTCTTACACCAGAAGTTCTAATTTGTCTATTCCAGTAGGTTAGTGTAATATGGGTTGTATATCCGTAGACGTCTACCAAGCTGATGTCATTTTCTCGGTGTTATTCCTTTGCTCTAAAGTTGATTTCTGGTATCATTTAGTACTCTGTCTGTCGACATGTTTCGACCAGCTCGTTGGTCATCTTAATAATAATGATAATAATAATCCACCACATTCTTGAATGTTTTATGATGATAATAATAATATAATAATAATAACAATAATCAATTAGGGATCGTAATTACCGCTCTGAGATGGGTTTCGGTTCTCGCTTAATTACTCGCTTAAATTGGCTTTAGAACTCGTGCGGTTACTCTTGTTAGAGGATTATTTAACTTATGTAATTACCGACATTCTTTCCTTATCGAACTGACCAGTCATTATTGCTATTATCGGTTCGACTTGACTGGTGTTACCATTTTCTCATTCATACCGCATTGTTGGTTGATAATACTGTACTTCAGAGAGAGAGAGAGAGAGAGAGAGAGAGAGAGAGAGAGAGAATAATTACCTTTCATAAACAATTTATAAACTACGCATAATAAACTACAAAGTGTGAGAGAGAGAGAGAGAGAGAGAGAGAGAGAGAGAGAGAGAGAGAGAGAGAGCCATTGAAGGGAATAATTATCTTACATAAACAATTTTTAAACTACTCAAAATAAATCACAAAGACAGAGATGAGAGGAGAGAGAGAGAGAGAGAGAGGAGCATTGAAGGGAATAATTATCTTACATAAACAATTTTTAAACTACTCAAAATAAATCACAAAGAGAGAGAGAGAGAGAGAGAGAGAGGAAAATAGCATAAGACTCCATTTCTAAGCAATATATTTTTTCCCCTGTGGAATACAAACTGTATATAAACGGTATGTAAATGTTGTACCACTAAACCTATGCATAATATCAAGGAAGATGAATAAAAAAAAAATATATATAAATTCGGTTTTTCTGTACAGCGTATACTCAAGGTAACCGAAAACAGACCTTCCTTTCGGTGGTCTTCGCGTAATGATGTATGACCCATGGCCCATGGAACATTAACCACGGCCCGGTGGTGGCCCGTCCTATATATTTGCCAGATGCACGATTATGACTAAATTCAAGCTTTTAAATAAAATACAAACTACTGACGCTAGAGAGCTGCAATTTGGTAAGTGTGATAACTGGAGGGTTGGTGATCCATATACCTATTTGTAGCCCTGTAGCCTCAGTAGTTTTCAAGATCTGAGGGCGGCTGGAAAAAAAGTGCGGACGGACAGACAAATAATCATCTCAATGGTTTTCTTTTGCAGCAAACTATGAACGGGAAAGAATTTCTAGACTTCGCACTTTGAGCTCAAAGTAAATCAACCGGAAACAAGTTGGAACTGGCGTGAATATGAAAGATTCGGCGCAAACAAATATTTCTCCCTTTAACCTCTAATTGAAATCAAACACTTCCGGTAAACTTTGGCTCGATCAAGGGAGATAAACTTTATACATATGTATGTTTTTAATTAAAATATTTCCACGCCTTTTAGCCATCTTCGTCGGCATCGGTTCGTATCGCGTACGTGATTCTCAGAATATAAAAAAATAAAATATATTTGTTCTAGACACAAAATTTATGGTTTTCATTATTTGATTTCTGATCTCTCTCTCACTCTCTCTCTCTCTCTCTCTCTCTCTCTCTCTCTCTCTCTCTCTCTCTACACACACACACACACACATATATATATATTTATATATCGTAAATTCTATCCTGATTACTAAGAGGGTACACCTTCTCAATCTCTGTCAAATAATTTTGATTCATATTACCATAGGTCATTGCTCTCTCTCTCTCTCTCTCTCTCTCTCTCTCTCTCTCTCTCACACACACACACACACACACACACACACACACACACACACACACACACACACATATATACATATATATATATATATATATATATATATATATATATATATATATATATATATAAATACATACATACATACATACATACATACATACATACATACATACACAGATTTCGTATTCGAGCAAGTATTTGCTAGTGTGCGATCGCGTGTACAATATAGTATAACAGAGACGTAATATTTCTTATTATCGCGTAAGTCTTTTTTGAAATTAAGTGAAACCTATGGTAACCTTTTCTGTATTGTGCGTTCAGTATTGCCATAATGTAAAAACAAAATACAATTCCATCAAAAATGAATAAATCAATAATCTTTAGCAACCGACTACATGCTGAGGTACCATTATTTGTTTTTTTTTTTATGAACGTCAATGTATACCAAATCGCATATTTTACATTAAATGTGTTAAAACAATTATTCCCAGACTAGCGCACGCACGCACACGTATACACAAATTAGTGCCATTAGCGTAAAATATATATGGAAACCAATAACAGTTTCGCACCACAAGCTTAAAATATATATGGAAACCAATTACAGCTACTCGTCAGCCTCGCAAAATATATAATATGGAAACTGACCCTTTCTCGGTTCCTCGATAATATTCTGCAACGTCTACAGGAGATTTAATTCGTCAGGATATCATTGGACAAAATGTGAACGCAGGCGAAAATGTAATCACGTTAATCAGTCAGGAGAATGAGGCAAAAGAACTTAATACTACACTACATGGAAATTCCTTTAAGAACGTTTTGATGCAACTTTACTTGCATTGAGTGATTGCATTGACCTCAGCCGTCTTCCGGAAAACGAAGGTTAATTGGGTTTGCGACCTGAAAAGATAATACAATGCTTTTCAATGCTCGGAAATGCTAGTTGGTTAACGTCAACACTGAGACCGGTGTTCGAAAGTATTACTATTATGTTTTCTTTTATATAGTACTACAGCTTAGTATATAGTTGTGGATTTTTATTACAGAAAAAACATTTTACTGTTATCAAATATATTCTTTACCAGATAAACAGCAAATATGTAATACATATCAGTTAAATACCCTATATAATATAATGTACACCTAATGATGAACTCATATATCTATTAAAATATAATTAAAATGTATATTTATTATATTAAACCTAATATACTGCATATGACATACACATATATACAGTTATATAACCTTGAATAATCATAAAGGGATATATAATATACAAATAATAGATTCTAAATAATAAAATAAGAATAATTTAATTATTCATTGAGTGTTGGAATTCAAGGCTTCCAGAAAAAATCGCGTTGTAATTGTAATTGTAATTCCTTAAGCAGTAATTTCCCATTATTTGACGTATATAGAATTAAAACCAATTTAACTTTCAAAGCCAATTAATGAATTTTGATCTGTCTGTCGGTCTGCCACACATACTTTTACGCTTCCTCTCTCTCTCTCTCTCTCTCTCTCTCTCTCTCTCTCTCTCTCTCTCTCTCTCTCTTCCAATCCAACGCCCCTCCTCATATTATATTATTCTTGATGGATACAATCTCTCCTTTATCAACGCAGAAGCGTTATCAATTAAGAAGAATAAATATATATTCCAAATGATGTGGCAAATTTAAGTGTATTCAAGGGTTACTTATTAAAGGAATGAATGCGGCCTTCATTCCTTGCAACCCTCCAGGAATTCCTGGAATGGGAGGAATGAAAGTAATGGCAGAACTTCTCGTTTTCACAGAGCAAAACCAATCAACCTGGGACATACCTCGATTACCTGGGTCGTGCCATTCAAAATACAGAGAGAAGGAGAGAGAGAGAGAGAGAGAGAGAGAGAGAGAGAGAGAGAGAGAGAGCATTCACAGGGATAAATTTGTTCCATAAACAATTATCTACTAATGAGAGAGAGAGAGAGAGAGAGAGAGAGAGAGAGAGAGAGAGAGAGGTGTTGTTTTGAGATAGAGAGAGAGAATAATGCTATAGAGAGAGAGAGAGAGGAGAGAGAGAGAGAGAGAGAGAGAGAGAGAGAGAGAGAGAGAGAGGTGTGTAGTTGTGAGTAGAGAGAGAGAAATAGCTATAGGGGAGAGAGAGAAAGAGAGAGATGCATCGAAACGGTTTCAAAGATCTGATATAACGAAAACAACAGGAATTACTGTAATTACCACCTGAAAAAAAATGCCCTACGAGAGAGTAACACTACAACGCTGTGCTGGAAAGCCGACCATGTATGTTTATTTCCGTTACAAGGGAAGTCACGGAAACTATTCCCCTCAATTTTACAAAAGAATGGGGGGGAAGCGTACAGCATTCACCTCTCTCCGTTTGCCAACAGTGTCTGGTTTACAGAATAAAACCCAAGAAAGTCAGAATACCGATCAAATAAAAAAAAATGTCAATCAAGATAAAAGCCTCGGGTCAGAGTATGACAGGCATCGTTCATCTGTCAACCAAAACCTCCTCTATAAAAATATAAAAGAAAATAAAAAAGAGCTCAAAGAGACAAGCTCCTCACGCTCTCTTTTGAAGTGAATTACAGAACGGCAGAGGTCGAAAGGCAACTGAGAAGAAACAAGCCGTTCCCATCCAACAAAGCTGGAATGAAAAAATAGAAAATAGTCAAAATTCCAGTTTATTCCAGTCTGGCATCCACGCGGGCGTCGTCTGTTGACTCAGGACAGGAATCTCGGCAGCGGATTCTTTTCGTGTCCGAGATTTTATTTTTTATTTTTTCATTTTATTTTTTCAACTTCCGACAGCCATATTGTCGTAAGGGACGGGCAATGGAGAGGAAGGTTTTAATTGCTGCTATCTCGCGAGTGTTTGATTTTATTTCAGTTGTTTTAATTCGTGCTTTTGCTGAAACAGAAGGGAATTCATAATATGTTTTTGTTCAATGTAACCACTGGCATATATTTATAAATGTGCTCGTGTATGTATGTATATTTATATTTATAATATATATGATCATATATATATATAATATATATATATATATATATATATATATATATATATATATATATATAATATATGTATGTATATATATATATATTTATATTATATATATTGGTATTTGATTTGAGGATAGTAAAAGAGAGTAGCAGAGAATTAATGAACAAATATGAACCCCCCCCCTCTCTCTCTCTCTCTCTCTCTCTCTCTCTAATTTATATATATATATATATATATATATATATATATATATAGATATCTATATATATATATATATATATATATATATATATATGTATATATATATATATAGATATCTATATATATATATATATATATATATATATATATATATGTGTGTGTGTGTGTGTATGTGTGTGTGTGTGTGTGTTGTGTGTGCGTGTGTGTGCATATATATATATATATATATATATATATATATATATATATATATATATATATATATATAGAACTACCAATTACTGAAACCAATTAATAATACCATGTCCGCGCAAACATTGTACCCAGTAATTAAAAGCAATCGCCATCAATTGATGTCTGCCAATTTTCTTGCATGGCAAAGTTGATTAAAGGATTTCTGTTGCATTGTTTGTGGATTATCTGCTTCGCGTGTGGTAATAGAAGAGAGAGAGAGAGAGAGAGAGAGAGAGAGAGAGAGGGTGTAGACCGATTAAAGAGTTAGTTTCTCTAATAATGATTTTGGAGTATATGTGGATGAGAGGAGAGAGAGAGAGAGAGAGAGAGAGAGAGAGAGAGAGAGAGAGAGAGAGAGAGAGTCATCCAACAATGCATTATTGGTCAGTAGCTGGCCAGTGTTCCTATTCGATGGATATAAAGAACGTATTTCTTACACCAGAAGTTCTTATTTGTCTATTCCAGTAGGTTAGTGAACACTGGGTTGTATATCCGTAGACGTCTACCAAGCTGATGTCATTTTCTCGGTGGTATTCCTTTGCTCTGAAGTCTATTTCTGGTATCATTTAGTACTCTGTCTGTCGACATGTTTCGACCAGCTCGTTGGTCATCTTAATAATAATGATAATAATAATCCACCACATTCTTGAATGTTTTATGATGATAATGATAATATAATAATAATAACAATAATCAATTAGGGATCGTAATTACCGCAGTGAGATGGGTTTCGGTTCTCGCTTAATTACTCGCCGAAATTGGCTTTAGAACTCTCGCGGTTACTCTGTTAGAGGATTAATTAACTTATGTAATTACCAACATTCTTTCCTTATCGAACTGACCAGTCATTATTGCTATTATCGGTTCGACTTGACTGGTGTTACCATTTTCTTATTCATATCGCATTGTTGGTTGATAATACTGTACTTCAGAGAGAGAGAGAGAGAGAGAGAGAGAGAGAGGAGAGAGAGAGAGAGAGAGAGAGAGAGAAAGAGAGAGAGAGAGAATAATTACCTTACATAAATAATTTATAAACTACACATAATAAACTACAAAGAGAGAGAGAGAGAGAGAGAGAGAGAGAGAGAGAGAGAGAGAGAGAGAGAGAGAGAGAGAGAGAACATTCAAGGGAATAATTACCATACATAAACAATTTTTAAACTACTCAAAATAAAACACAAAGAGAGAGTCAAGTCAAGTCAAAGTCAAAGTCAAATTCTTTATTCCATTAAAAATGGCTATTTTTAATGGAATAAAGAATAATTTTACTCTTTCTTGAGTAACACAGGTCTATTCATGGTTTTATAAAGAGTTTTTACATAATAAACAGTACTCATTATCACAGGACTTGCAACTAGTGTACAGGTGGCATATTGCAATACAATATCTCTGATATCAATAAAAACGGAAATGCAATAAAAATTTTCGACTCTATGCAACAGAAATGCAGGAAGATAAACAACATATAATGATAAAGGCATGAAATGAATACGATCCTTAAAAACAATCAAGTGAAAACTTTCAAATCAGTAAAATAATAAATTAGCTAATTCTCATAAAAGATAAAGTAAACAGAGTTTACAACCAAAGATAAAATTTCACAACCTTTATTCGGTATAGAAGAGAATACTTCTAAAGCTCCTAAAACTTATGACAGTGATGAGAACCTAAAGTTAAAAATGAAGAGTTTCTCATTTTTGGAGTAAGTGTGCAATCAAAAGAGATTTAAAAGAAGATATGGTTTCGCGCTGCTTGATATCAGCAGGCAGACGGTTCCAGAACACGGGACCACACACACCTTGATGCTTCGCTCCCGTATCGGTGAAAGTTCTCGGAACAGATAAGTGATCCTGGTGCCTCGTGTTAATGTTCTCAGTACGATTCTGGCCTTCCGTTGGCAAGGAAATGAGCCATTCTGGCAGAAGTTTATTCCTGATTTTGTAAATCAAGAGGCATATATCGTAAAGGTACTTCTGCTCCATTCGTAGCCAATTCAGTTTTTCAAATATTGGAGTAACATGGTCATGTTTTCGGGCACCTCCAACGGCGACCTTTGCGGCAAAATTTTGTATTTTCTTGACCCTTTCCAAACGGGTTTGTTTTATTGGATCGCACCCCCGACGTTTTACGCAAGCAAGAGTAGTTCAGGACACTCAGTACCAACGACTGTACCACCATGACTCGACAGTCTGGTCAAAATCTATCACTCACTCTGTTAAGATATAACAGGATGCCAGTTACCTTTTTGCGTAGTTCGTCAATATGTGCATTAAAAGTCATGCTACAATCCATGAAAACTCCCAGGTTTTTAACTGTGTGTGACGGAACAAGTGTCACATTACTGAATTTTATGTTCGTGTTCTCCGGGATGCGAGAGATATACTGTCTCGATCCAAAGAAAATGACCTGGGTCTTGCCTTCGTTAAGTAATAGGCCGTTACTATTAAAATAATATTTTGCAATAGTCAATATATTTTCGGCTCTCTTTATCAAATCATCGAGCTTTTTCAAGTCCCCAGTCAGCAAAATCTGTGTATCGTCAGCATAAATAACAAGAAGTCCATCCCGTATATGTTGTGGTAGATCATTGATATAGATCAAAAACAGCAATGGGCCAAAAATCGACCCCTGGGGTACACCAAAAGATATCTCCTCAGGAGAGGATAGAATTGAATCAACACGAACAGATTGGAAGCGATTGCTCACATAATTTTCGAACCAAAAAGAGTCGACATTGACTTTAGCTAATTTATTATTAGAATCTGATGATTAACGCTGTCAAACGCTTTGGATAAGATCCAATAATAACAGGAGAGATTAATTACTTATTTTCTATATTTTCATATATTTTATTGGTAACTGTAAGTAGCGCAGTTTCTGTTGAAAGATTGGGTCTAAAACCATGTTGCTCGTTAACTAGTAAATTATTTGAGTCAAGGTAAGACATCAGTTCAATGGCAATTATTTTGTCGAGTATCTTTGAGATGACAGGCAACAGAGATATTGGTCTATAATTTCCAACGTTTTCAGTGTCTCCACTTTTGTAAACGGGAACTACGTAAGGATGTTTCCAAAGGTCAGGGTAGTTACCTGTAACAATTGAGGTGTTGACAATAACAAGAATGTAGAATATTGTAACGAGCAGAGGGTCAATCAAAAATCGAAACGGAATTCCGTCAGAACCACAAGAGTTTTTGGGTTTCAGATGTTTTATTACAAGAATCAGTGTCCATATCAACTGGCTGAGGTCGGAATTTATTTATTGTAAATAATGATGTAGAGGGCTGATCATAATGGAGTTGATTGTTATTGAAGATATTTTCTTGTGATCTGGCGTACGTTTCCCTTCCTATATTGGCAAAATATTGATTAAAATCATCTGCTCTCTTCTGTGGTTTCACGTGATCCCCCAGGAGGAGACTTTTTGTTCGGAGGTATTATTTTATTGATGACATTCCATGCTCCCCTCATATTACCCTTACATTTGGAGAATTCTTCTTTATAATAATTTTTCTTCTTATTAGACAGCATTGCCTTAACGTGTTTCTTTTCCCTTTTGTAACTACTTTCAACATTTAGGTCTTGTCTATTTATTTTAAGTTCCTTTAGTATATTGTCTCTAGATCTCATTGCATCTTTAATATCGGTGTCGATCCAAGGAGCAGGCGGGTGTCTCATTACCTTCGTAATAAAAGGAGCACAGACATCCAAACATTTCACAAAAGTAACGTTGAAAATATGCACCTGATAGTGTACATCATCAGTAAATAAAATTGTATTTAAGGAACAGCAGTCATTTAAGAGAAGTTCACAGAGGTAATTCTGCGAATAATTCTTGAGACAACGAAATGTCTTAACAGTTGGAGGGCGCTTTTCTTTTCTGATATTTATATTTGTAGTTAAAAGTTCATGATCACCAACTGAGCAAGGCAAGACATCAGAATGTACAACGAAATTAGGTCTATTGGTAATAATTAGATCCAAGAGAGTTGAGGAGGTCGTTGTAATACGAGTTGGTTTTGTTGCCAATTGGCTCAAGTGGAGGGTTTTAATAATGTTGCCCATTCTATTATTTGGGGAGAGGAGGTTGTCATTGAAGTCACCTAGAAAGAAGAGAGGTTTGTTTCTCAAGCACATGGATCCAAACACATCACAAAGATAATCATAGCTGTCGTTTAGGGCATGGGGATGACGGTATACGCAGCCTATGATAACGGAGGGAAATTTATTATATTGAACTGACATCCAAAGATCCTCGATATGCCGTGGTCTCACGAGTTCAGGTGTCAGTAGCTTCACCCTCAAATGGCGTCTGACATAAATACACACTCCCCCACCTCTCCCCCCATCACTACGATAGATAGAGAACTCGGGGATTTCAATGAAATTACTATGTACTTCAGGTAACAGCCACGATTCGCTTATACACATGATATCAACATTCCTGTTATTTGTTAAGAATTCGACATCATCAAAAGTACCTAAGAGGGATTGTGCGTTTATATGCTCAACGGTAAGTCGATCAGTTGGAGTGTCATGACAGGGAGGAAGTAATTGCTATTCCCTATCTTGACATAATCTTGTTTTGTGTCCATACCCCTTACACCTGTCACATCTAATCCTACGATAAAACTGGCATTGAAAAAGAGCATGACCGAGTTCACCGCAGTTATAACAAGGGCGACGTCGCGATAGATTTACTGCTTCACCTGTCTGAGTTTTCCCGTATTTATAACTGGCAAAATTAGTAGCCGAGTTTCTTCGCCACGCCTCACCCGAAGATGAGCTGTGACGGCCATGATGATCACCCTCAATAGAAAATTGGCCATTTCTTCTTCCACTTCCACCTCATTGTGCTGTAAAATGTCTTCGTGGATAATCCTGATAATTTTTCATGCTATTTTGGTAACTCAAGTCCGTATTTCTGAATCTCGGCGCTCTGCTTCCTTCCATGTGTGTGTTTGGGAGTAGCCTCTGTTGTTTGCAACACCTTGAGAGCCTTCAGAAAATGGGGCAATTACTTCTTGACGCGTAATAGTGTCCCGATTGTCATTTAGTTTGAAGAAGGGACATAGAGATGATATTTAGCAATCTGATGACCCCTAGCCTGTTGAGGAAATTCTTGGCTCCCACTGTTGACATGCAGGCACATTTGATCAATTTCACCTGTTCCAAGTCTAAATTGTAAATTTGTTTTGATCACCGATATCCCATTTTTTTCACTCCAAGCTGCAAGTTGATTGTTGAAGTTGTTTATAATTTCATCAAACTCTTGGACTCTCAGTACCGGTGCGAGTTCACATATGTGAAT
>NC_087218.1:51618256-51623256 GCF_015104395.2 Macrobrachium nipponense
ATGTAGGAAGTGCAATACGAAAAATGAAACCATAAACCACATAGCAAGCGAATGTCCGGCACTTGCACAGAACCAGTACAAAACGAGGCAGGATTCAGTGGCAAAAGCCCTCCACTGGAGCCTGTGCAAGAAACACCAGCTACCTTGCAGTAATAAGTGGTACGAGCACCAACCTGAAGGAGTGATAGAAAACGATCAGGCAAAGATCCTCTGGGACTATGGTATCAGAACAGACACGGTGATACGTGCAAATAGACCAGACGTGACGTTGATTGACAAAATCAAGAGAAAAGTATCACTCATTGATGTCGCAATACCATGGGACACCAGAGTTGAAGAGAAAGAGAGGGAAAAAATGGATAAGTATCAAGATCTGAAAATAGAAATAAGAAGGATATGGGATATGCAAGTGGAAATTGTACCCATAATCATAGGAGCACTAGGCACGATCCCAAGATCCCTGAAAAGGAATCTGGAAAAACTAGAGGCCGAAGTAGCTCCAGGACTCATGCAGAAGAGTGTGATCCTAGAAACGGCGCACATAGTAAGAAAAGTGATGGACTCCTAAGGAGGCAGGATGCAACCCGAAACCCCACACTATAAATACCACCCAGTCGAATTGGAGGACTGTGATAAACAAAAACAAAAAAAATAATAATAATTAGGAAGGAGGCCTTCCCTGAGGGCATTAGCACTGAATATTATAGCTGTTTCAACGGTAATAAATTTATGTAGAATCTTCTCAATTCTCTTCTTCTTCTTCTTCTTCTTCTTCTTCTTCTAATTAATATAATAATAATAATAATAATAATAATAATAATAATAAAATACTGAACGAAGAATAGACGGCAGATCTCATTACAGAAAAAATAAAGTCTGAAAGAAAATAAACATTTGTGGAAACAATACATATACGAGAGAGAGAGAGAGAGAGAGAGAGAGAGAGAGAGAGAGAGAGAGAGAGAGAGAGAGAGAGAGCAAATTCAAACCCCCCTCCTCGCACCGACTGCCCAGAAGAGCGATGAATTCAAACTTTCCATTCATGAATCAAAATTCCAAAAATTTCATTTTCTGTTGAACGACAAAAGTATTTTGTTTATCTTCTCATTATTCTTTCTCTCTCCCTTGGAGGTCGCACGTAGCGGTAGGAGAGAGAGAGAGAGAGAGAGAGAGAGAGAGAGAGAGAAAGAGAGAGAGAGAGAATTTATTGCCAATAGAGCCTGCTCCCGGAAACGCCCGTTTCGGAAATATGAGACCGATTTTTTTTTTTTTTAAATGAGAAATAATACATTTTCGAACGCTTACCCGTGATCTGCGGATGGAATGGATTAACGAAATTCTGAATATGGTCACGAAGCAAAATTTGTTACGAGACAGAAATTTCATATATCATTATTATTCTTTATTGAGAAGATGAAGCCTATTCATATGGAACAAGCCCACTAAAGGAGCCACCAACTTGAAATTCAAACTTCCAAATAATATTAAGGTGTTCATTCGAAAGAAAATAATATTAAGGTGTTCATTCGAAAGAAGTACTAACGAAGGTAAGGGAAATACAGAAATTGAAAAAAGTCCTCATGAAAGATTGTTCAGGTTAGGACCTATTTTTAAAATACTACCGTTAGAAAAATGTGGAGACATAAATCAGGCGATGCTTTAGTTTGCTTATACAGTTTTTTTATGGTCAGAGAGAACACTTGGGCTTACAAATAAATAGGTTTCGTGTCAGTATATAGAAGGTAACACCTGATTAAAAACCACAAAAATTAATCGAATCGGATGAGTTCAAACGAATAGAGTAAAAATTTATGTTAGCCTTCAGATTTGTACCTGTTTGCCTTCAAAGACATTGGAAAACTACATCAGATGAATGTATTAAGGGAATGTTAGATGCTTTTTAGTTTACATTTTCCCAATGTAAGTTTGGACGAGGGAGGGGTTAACTTAAAAAAGAAATAATTTCGTTACAATAAACCAAATAATAAGATCTGATAATCTACTCACTAAGTAGAAAAATATGAGAGAACATCGGCCCCTTTCCCTGCCCCCGTCTCTCTCTCTCTCTCTCTCTCTCTCTCTCTCTCTCTCTCTCTCTCTCTCTCTCTCAAATGAATATGGAACGTCGTATGACACTGAGCGACTCAATTCACTTCGATCCCTTAGAAATGAAGTCATCCAGCGGATCAAAGGAAATGACTTTGGTACCACGGTTTCATTTCTACTATTGGAGCCGCTGGAGAGCAGTCGATAAGTAATACACGAGGCTTCCCAAGGACCGGATTATCAAACGTGCCGTGGATAAGGGAAAAGGAAATTCGAGCACCAGGGTGGTGGGACGAGGTCCTCAAAGGTTGAAAGGGAGTTCCATACACGTTTTCAGAGAGGGGTGTTTGCAATCATTCCCTGGAAATTGGTTACCAAAGTCAGATGGCGAGCTAAGTGCCTATAGTTCCTCTGAGGAATGGGAGCCCTCGAATATCTCGTCAGGGGTACTTCACCTGTTTAATACAATGAGTTCGGCCACAATGTTCAGAAGGAGTGTCCCTAGAGCAAACGTTAAGACCCGGAGCGTTCTTCGGGATCCTAGTTTTTTCTGAGGAATGGAAGCCCTCAAATATCTCGTCAGGGGTATTCCACGAGCGTTCTTCGGGCTCCTAGTTCGTCTGAGGAATGGAAGACCTCAAATATCTCGGTAAGGGTATTTCACGAGCGTTCCTCCAGGATCTTAGTTCCTCTGAGGAATGGAAACCCTCAAATATCTTGTCAGGGATATTTCACGAGCGTTCCTCGGGGCTCCTAGTCCCTCTGAGGAATAGAAACCCCCAAATATCTCATCAGGGGTATTCCACGAGCGCTCCTCGGGGCTCCTAGTTCCTCTGAGGAATGGAAGCCCTTAAATATCTCGTCAGGCATATTTCACAAGCGTTCCTCGGGGCTCCTAGTCCCTCTGAGGAATAGAAACCCCCAAATATCTCGTCAGGGGTATTCCACGAGCGCTCCTCGGGGCTCCTAGTTCCTCTGAGGAATGGAAGGCCTCGAATATCTCGTCAGGCGTATTTCACGAGCGTTCCTTAGGGCACCTAGTTCCTCTGATGAATGGAAACCCTCATCCCGTCTTGGGGTACTTTACCCGTCTAATACAATGGACTGGCCATATAGTTCAGAAGGGTTGGTCCTTGGAGCAAACACTTCCTCGAAAGGGGTCCTCATACCCTTCGTGGGTGTTTATCCTCGGTAGTTACAGCGAGGGGACCAGTGAGGGGAGGTTCCTCATAAGTTTCAAGGACGGAGGTCTTCAAACATTCCGCGAGGGGTCCTCCACGTAAGTTTCGGGATAAGGGTTCTCAAACGTTCTGTGGGAGTGCCCTTACTGCATCTCCACGAGGGGGAATCATCAAACGTTTATCTGAATGATGGTCTTTAAATGTTTCGGGACCATTTTTGGGGAGACTTACCCTGACAACTAAAATGTAAATATTGCAGTAACTTTATGTCATTAGCCCTTGATTTTTAAATAAATGAAAAAGGAGGAAAAGTTAATGAGAAAATAAATGAAAGGCTCCTGGTAAAATGTATAACCACTGAGAGGAATGACTGCCTTGAATTTTTGCTAAATATAGATGATAGAAAATACTTCAATATATGGCATACGTTTTAATGAATATTCGACAAAAGAATATTCATGTCAAAATATGACTTTGTTGGAAAACTAATGAAAAACACTATATATATCCATCTGACATGAATGAAAAAGATACAAGAGAAATAACATAAAATAACACGCCAATAAATGCCAAGATTCATATCAAATACTTCATTTAATGAAAAGTTAATATAACCATCTGACATGAATTGAAAAGACGCAAGAGAAAAAAAAACATACACCAATATAAACCAAGATTTATGTCAAATACTTCATTTAATGAAAAGTTAATCAAAATACTTTATATAACCATCTGACATGAATTGAAAAGACGCAAGATAAAAAAAAACAAAAAATAACATACACCAATATAAACCAAGATTCATGTCAAGTACTTCATTTAATGAAAAGTTAATTAAAATGCTTTATATTACCATCTGACGAATGAGAAAAACAAAAAACGCAAGAGAGAAAAAAACTCAAAAATAACATACACCAGTAAAATCCTAAAATATAAATATGATTAATGTTCTTCACTACACTGCTTTCCATAAATTATTCGCGTCTCTTCAGCTCTCTCTGATGAATATGGCCGTAATTCTTCGCGAGTTAAATGATGAAGAAGAGGCAGAAGTTGTAAAAGTGTCAGGACCTGTGGTCTAGGAGTAATGGGTTATGCTTGAGGGAAAGAATTACTACGTTGTTTTCTCGCTCGAGTGATCACGGAGGCATAGAACCCGAAAATAACAAGAAGCAAGTAAAACTATAAAATAAAATACCCCTTATTCTTATCCAGTTTTCTGTAAAAGAAAACTATTGAGATGGCTTTCTCTGTCTAACCGCCCTTTTCATTTCAGCCCTCAGATCTAAATAAATACTGTATCTAGGGGGTTGAAAATTGGTATGTTGATCATCCCCCCTCAAATCATCAATTATACCAAATATCAGCTCTCTATCTTAATTAGTGTTTATTTGATTTAAGGTTAAATTTAGCTATGATCGTGATTTTGGCAATGCAACAACACAGGTCACCAAGGTCGGCTAAGAGTCTAATGGGCCGTGGCTCATACAGCATTATACGCTGTAGAGAAAATTCGATTAAGCCTGCGAAATTGTTATATTAGGAAGTTAAAAGTGTGACTGAAACGGGTAAGAAAATTTTCCTTGTGAAAATAAAATTGTCTTATATATATATATATATATATATAATATATATATATATATATATATATATATGTATATATATATATATATATATATATATATATATATATATATATATATATATATATATATATAATATGTATATATATATATACATGTATATATATATATATATATATATATATATATA
>NC_087218.1:51628256-51633256 GCF_015104395.2 Macrobrachium nipponense
AAAAGCTGGCAATGTTAACGTAGTTTCGGGAACTCTTTGTTGGAAGCAACGAAGTTTTTGTTGGAGCTGCCATTCACCATTTTTTGGTTATTGTTTTTTTATACATATATTTGATTATATTGAAATCAAGTATATCGCGTTTCGTTTATAAAAGAGAACGTCTTTCGTTTCACCCTTTTAATTTTTTTTTCAATATTTTTCGTGTTTGTTCAATGTTTTTTTTTTTATATTAAGCATCATTGCTAAATTGCTGTTATGCCAGTATTTCATCTAAATTTTTTCTTTTCTCTTGTTTTGTCAACGTTTTTCTCGGTTTATTAATGTTTAATGCCCTTATACCAATATTGATCTTAATTGATGATTTTCGAAAAAACAAATAAATAAAATAAAATGAAAATGGATATAGATAATAAATAAAATTAAAATAAATATTAATGATAAATAAATATATCTTTTTCTGTTTTTTCTAAGTTTTCATAGTTTTTTGTTAGAGAGAGAGAGAGAGAGAGAGAGAGAGAGAGAGAGAGAGAGAGAGAGAGAGAGAGATGTTACTTTATGCCAGAATTATCATATTGCATATAAATATCTGTCGCAACTTTTTAAAAATTATAAAGGAAAAAGAGAGAGAGAGAGAGAGAGAGAGAGAGAGAGAGAGAGAATGTTACTTTATGCCAGAATGATCATCTTGCAAGTAAATATTTATCCCAGCTTTTTAAAAATCATAATGGTAGAGAGAGAGAGAGAGAGAGAGAGAGAGAGAGAGAGAGAGAGAGAGAGAGAGAGAGAGAGAGAGAGAGAGAGAGAGATGTTACTTTATGCCAGATGATCATATTTCAAGTAAATATCTGTCACAACTTTTTAAAAATTATAAAGCAAAAATAGAGAAGAGAGAGAGAGAGAGAGAGAGAGAGAGAGAGAGAGAGAATGTTACTTTATACCAGAATTATCTAAAGATAAAATAGATAGGCAAAATTTGGTGCTTTCCAATCATTCAAAATCTCCATTGAGCTATTGACACGATCAAACAGACAAAAGCACATCGCCCGCTCGCTTTCAGTTCGAAATCCCTTTCACCTCGAAACGAGAAAGAAAGTAAGAGAAAGCGAATCCAAGAAATGAAAGCTTGGACAACCAGGTCATGTCACGTGATTATTTGATGAGCTCGACGCGAGAGAGAGAGAGAGAGAGAGAGAGAGAGAGAGAGACGACCTATCTCAGAAAGATACAAGGCAAGTCAGAGGTAGCTGGAACCTCTATCCCAAATTCAGTTGACCCAAAGTTTTGGTCCCAAGAGACCGCGATGAAGTTTCCAGGTATCTAGTGGATTGCAGGATGGTCAAAACATGACCTAACTCTGCTGAATCTACTAAGCGTTGCTGTTTTAAAATGCTCTATCTGCGCTTGGTATTACCCGCGATTTTCTGGTTCTTTTAATCTATACGAGCGGTGACGTAATGCATTAAATACCCTTATACTATCCTCCTAATATTTAATTCAAGACCTGACTTCGAATCTGATGTCTAGGCCGGTCCCTTACGACGCTCCTGATTGTCGGTTGATAAGCCAGTCACAGGGCTGGAAACTCTTTAGTCTTTCTCGAGAGTTCACATAGGCAGGATGTACGTTTCCATCTCTCCTGAGGGATACGTCTTTCTAAAGTATCCCTCAGGAGAGGTGGAACATACATCCCGCCAACGTGAACTCTCGAGAGAGACTGAGAGCTGGAAACTCTCAGTCCCTCGAGAGAATTCACATAGGCAGGATGTACGTTTCCATCTCTCCTTGGGGAGACGTCTTTCAAAAGTATCCCTCAGGAGAGGTGAAGCATACATCCTGCCTGCGTGAACTCTCGAGAGAGACTGAGAGTTTCCAGCCCAGTGATTGGCTTATCAATAGTCAATCAGGAGCGTCGTAAGGGACTGGCCTAAACATCAGATGCACGTTTGACGTGAACAGGACTGCTGCTGTTTTAGTACTGTACCAAAGCGGAAATATTTTTAACGTCGCCTGAACACCTGATAAAACAACTCCCATCCCTTACAATATGAATTCCAACAGGGCCACCTCTGGCAAAGTTGACCATTTCTAGAGAGACTACATCGGCCCTGGTCTAAATTTCATCGGACGAAGGAAACAGAATAATAATTTCAAAAATATTCTGCCGAAGAAATCCGACGGCTCGAGCAATGGTAAATTAAAAACCAGTGTCTTGTCGTGTACGTGTTTCTCTTTGGTGAGAAGGTTTCTGAGGCGGCAAAGGAATTTGATAAAAAAATGTCAACAGATAATGGAGTGATATAGGAGATCTTACGCAAAGGGAAAGTGAGAAGTACGCAATTCCAAGAACTTGATATTACGATGTGTCGTAAAGATATGAAAATATACCCGCATATATCTTTACATTTGAATACCTTTTACAGAGCTATTCGGTGTAGATAATTGTCAATATTATATAATATTATATATATATATATATCATAATATATATAATAATATATATATATAAGATATAATATTATTATAAACTTATTATCCAATGCACTGACATGCCATGTCAAATCCTACCCTCAAAGATTCAAGTATTAAAACTCTTTCTTCTTCTTCTTCTGTCAAGAGACGCCGCGATTCGTCGTCGCGAGGCGAAAGAAAGACGATAAAAAGGACGAGAGAAAGTTGATAAAAAGGAGAAACGTGCTAAGGACAACAACAAAGGCAGTCACCCCACCCCCCCCAAACCCCTCAACCCCCCCCCCCCCCCCAACCTCCCAAATACGCGTTTTCGAAATAGCTCGGAGATATGACGCGTTTCTTAAGGCGAAAAGTTCAATAAGATCTTGGAGCCAGCGGAGTCAACAATGGCTGCAATGTTGTTCCATTGAATTCCTTCTGTTTTTGAAGACAAAATGGAAGCCAAACTCGCGGTTGTACGAATGGGAATGAAACTAATTGGATTAGTGAATTCAAACTTAAACCTGGCTTTGATGCTAAGGAGAACGTTGTACTGAATTCCCACTTTTTAAAAACAAAATGGAAGCCAAACTCGCGGTTCTACGAATGAGGATAAAACTAATTGGATTAGTGAATTCAACACTTAAACCGGATCTGGATGCTAAGGAAGTCAATAATGGCTACGATGAAAGTAGCATTGAATTCTCCTTTTTGAAATCCAAGGTACACGAATGAAAATAAAACTAATCGGATCAGTGAATTTAAAACTTAAACCGGATCTTAATGTTCAGGAATTCAATAATGGCTACAATGAACGTTGTACTGAATTCCCCTTTTTGAAATCCATGGATACACAAATGGAAATAAAACTAATTTCATCAGTGAATTCAAAACTTAAAACGTGATCATGGTGCTAAGGAAGTCAATAATAGCTACAATGAAAGTTGCATTGAATTCCCCATTTTTAAAGGCAAAATGGAAGCCAAACCCAGGTTGTACGATAAGGGATAAAACTATAATTGAATAAATGAATTCAAAACTGACAGCAATACAAACGAAATGATGGAGACGAAAAGCATTTAACTAAAACTTGACCTTGGTGACAGGGAATTCAACAATGGTTTCAATGAACGTTGCACTGATTTCCTCTTTTTTGAAGACAAAAATGGAAGCCAAGTCAAGGCGATGATAATAGCTAATTTAAAACCAAACAAAGAGAATACACGAATTTCTCCAAGATGGAATTTTGCGAAGTCAACTCTGGCAGACAAGTCAAAGAAAATTCCAATCAAGCACACTGAATTCAAGGATACACAAAGGGAATTCAACACTTTATCTTAAAGGGATTCAAATCTATTCCGCTCTGAACAAAAATAAAGAAAAAAAACGTTAAGAGTCAAATGAAAAACAAAATGCAAAGATTTTTGTTCGTTTTTTCTGTCTGGTCATTGAGAATTCAGCTCAGCTGGAAATAGAAAAAAATATACCACCATTGCAACCTCAGTTTCAACAACACAGAATTTCTCTCTCTCTCTCTCTCTCTCTCTCTCTCTCTCTCTCTCTCGGTCTTATATATCCGTGTGAATAGTTTTACACACATGATATCCAGTCATAGGTACATCATTAATTCGAGGCTGAAAATGACTGACAGATCAAATTACATCCATAACAAAATCCATGACCCATGAAACTCTTAACCGGCCGTGCTGACCTGTGTTGTTACGAAGCCAGGCGTACGATCATGGCTAACTTTAATCTTAAGTAAATTTAAAACTACCGAGGCTAGAGGGCTGCAATTTGGTACGCTTGATGATTGGGAGGTGAATGATCCAAATGCCAATTTGCAGTCCTCTAGCATCAGTAGTTTTCAAGATCGGAGGGCGGAGGGAAAAAGTGCGGACAGACAGACATGGCCATCTCAATCTGTCAGGTATTCCGTTAGTCATAATTTTCCACTCTTTTAAGTACAGGACTGGATTAGATTGGGTTGGATTATAGAATTTAGTCCAAAAGCCAGGCGCTGGGACCTACGAGGTCATTCAGCGCTGAAAAAGGAATTGGACAGTGAGATTTGTCTGAAAGGCGTACTGTATGAGTTTATAGTTTCCTTTCTAGAACAACAATTACTCCTCATTTCCTTCAACCTGGTTTGAATATGGCTCTTAAGTAACAGTCCTGTAAAACACTGGATTAAATAATTCATTAACATATTAAATAATAATGATTAAATATTGAAAAGCTTAACGTGAATAAGTAGATCGTCCTGTAAAACACCATTTACATCGCTCTGTCCTGAATTAAATAATACAATAATACAATAGATCATCAATAAATACCCAAAAAGCTTAACGTGAATAAGTAGATCGTCTTGTAAGACACCATTTACATCGCTCTGCCATGGATTAAATAATACATTAATACATTAAATAATAATTAATAAAAACCCAAAAAGCTTCAAGTGAACAAATCTGTAACCATTTCTCTATCACGTTCTGCAACAGCAAGAGACAAGTGAGAAATGCAATGCGCATAGGGGAGAGAGACTGATACCA
>NC_087218.1:51638256-51650756 GCF_015104395.2 Macrobrachium nipponense
AGGTAGTATGCTATTGACAAATCAAAAAACTCAAAAAAACTGTTCGAAGTCTATTGTTACCTTGGAAAATTACGAAGACATCGTCGACATATCTGACCCAAATCTACCACTACATTTGGGTCAGATATGTCGACGATGTCTTCGTAATTTTTCCAAGGTAATCAAATAGACTTCGAACAGTTTTTTGAGTTTTTTGGATTGTCAATAGCATACTACCTTCCATTCAATTTCAGTAGAATATGAAGTGGAAAATAAGCTGCCCTTTCTGGATGTTTTTTGGTATACCATGACCCTCATTACAGTTAGTTTTAAATTTAGTGTTTACAGAAAAGTGACTAATGCTGAAGCTTATGTCCACTTCTATTCTTTTCATAATAATGAAGTAAAGCAAAATATAATGATAAATTTCATCCTAAGAGCCTTGAAAATATGTGATCCTGAATATATTGACAGCGAATTTATCATATAAAAGAAGTTTTTTGGAAAATTATGCTATCCAGAAAATTTCATAAATAATGTCTTCACTAAAGCCAAAAGGATTTTCTATATAAAAAGTCAATATGAATACAAAAAAGAATAAAAAAAGTATCTAACCTTACCATTTAATACCCACTTACATAATATTAGAGAAAAACAGTAAATGAAAAAGGTGAAAAAAAGGTCAACCTGGTATTCAACTATAAGAATACACTCAAAGGCTGTCTCATGCAAAATAATACTCAAACCAAAGCTTTTAACAAAGAAATTGGTTGTTTATGAAATACCTTGTCTGGATTGCGATAAAGAAGAAATATTACGGAGAAAGTGGGAGGGGACTACCAATCAGAATCAATGAACACAAAAAGAGCTTATAATTTGCATGCTGAGAATAATGCACTAGTCTCACATAGTTTAAATGACGATCACCGCATAATTGGAACGAGTCAAAAGTAATTTTCAATAGTAAGGATACAGGTATTAGAAGGTTAGTTGAAGGAGCAATTATAAATAGGGGTCTCTCTATGGAAGGCAATAAAGCCTTTACGCAAGAAGATTTTATTGTAAATGAAATAATTTGCTGTCAGTTTATCAGAGATTATAACAAAAATATAGGTTTGCATGGTAATAACACCAATAATCTAGCCACCTCTGATACTGCCGCTGCCTCATCTTTTTTCGTTCAGGTAACAGAGACCCATCCCGTGTCCTAGTGCAGGAGCCCAAGCTGCTATGGACAACACATCAAACGATTCAAGAGACGAACCGCCACTTCGAAGATCTAGGCGATTAGCTGGTTTGCCGTTGGAGAACGAGGGGATAACGTGAAGAGCCAACTACATCATCAAACAGGCTATTTGTAAACTAGTCAAAAAACAGAGTTCTTGTATGGTCATTGTTAGTAATTGTATTCAGATTGACAAGGAGGACCGTGCAGGTCTTCGAAAGCTCTCTGCTTTGTATTTTTAAATAACAGATCAGACATATTACGTGATGGTTTTACTTTTCCATTCCATTATTATTATTAGTATTATTATTATTATTATTTTTATTATTATTATTATTATTATTATGGTGATATGGTCATAGTTAGGGTGTTAATTATTGTAAACGTGTTTATTAAATAAAGTTCTAGTTTAATGTTCCGCTTATTTCATATCGTTCTCTCTCTCTCTCTCTCTCTCTCTCCCCCTCTCTTCTCTCCCCTCTCTCTCTTTAAGGTACTCTTCGACACCTTATTCAAGAAGGCTTTTTAGGCTTTTCTCATTTCTCTCTCTCCTCTCCTCTCTTTCTCTCTCTCTCTCTCTCTCTCTCTCTCTCTCTCTCTCATGAAACGGCATAACTTTCAAGAACTATTTTATGATTATAGTTTTGTTTTAATCTCACCTTTTTCCAAGACATTAATCTCTCTCTCTCTCCCTCTCTCTCTCTCTCTCTCTCTCCCTCTCTCTCTCTCTCTCCTTCTCGCTTATTATGTACGATATCAAAATATAATACTTTTTAAACACACACACACACACCACACACCACACACACACATATATATATATATATATATATATATACATATATATATATATATCTCTTAAACCCCCCCAAACCCCCCCCCCCCCCTTTTCATTAAACTACACAAATTAGAAACCCTTACCTGTCGTCAATGGTGCCTTCTCCCTGCAACCATGTCGTTAGGCTATTAAGATCTCTTAAGTATAAAAATATACTATTTATTACCCAAAGCAGTTGAATATAAAATAGAACAAAATGATTAACATCTCATAATGACAGAAAACCCAAATCTGCCCATAAAGAAACTAGTAAGTTACCATTCTACCATCCTGACTACGAATTCACTCCCAGACCCAAAATGTAAATAAGTTCATTATATTAGTCAGGTTAGAGAATCCCGTCTCTAAATTAGCCATGGAATAGGACCCATCTGTAATGAAGATAATAATGGATAAAAGATACACTTCACACATCACTCTTTTCAAAGTATCTAAGGAAAGAAAGTATTTCACACTTCTCTCTCTTTTCAAAGGTAACGGTTTTCTAAGTCTTACAAAATGTATCATACATTTACAATAAGGCTTTCTCTCCCATACTTGGCGTGTACCACCTGACCTCTTTGTGCTCACCGAAAAGAATGTGACTTTCGCAAGTGCCTTGGACTATTAGGCCTGTAACATCCGTACAAACGAATGTACATGCTTGATGACAGGGCGAGCAGTCTCTCAGTTAAACTGCTTGCGTACTCAAATTCCTTTACTCAAGTAAGCTGCCCTTACAGCTCAGCTTGTCTCCAAGCAAGACATGATATGTGATTTCACTTAACATTACACACTTGTAAGATATATTTCTTCTCAATTTTAATGACTCAAGGTATTGTGATAATTTGATAAACTATAAGCAGTCCCAAAACGGAAGGGGGTTGGTCACACCGGGTGTGGTGGTGGTAGCGGGACGGGGAGAGAGGGGAGTTCCCCAAGGGAAGGATCCAGCACATTACTAACGGCCTCCTGAAGCCAATAATACGCTGCTTAGAAGCGTCATAAACCAACCAGGAACCCCTCGTTCAACCTCCATCATCCTCTCTACATATGACCTCGAAAAGGGGGGGGGGCGACAAATTACTGCCCCCTGGAAACCAAAGGACGCCTCCTTCGTGGTTTATGGGAGCAAATTCCCTTTTGCATCGGTGACGCAGAGCGCAATAAGTCGCCTAGCAAACAATGGTATTTGGAAATAGGTAAATTTCCCGGCCGCGTGGATCTTCCTCACTCGAAGATGGGTGGGATTCTGTCTAAATCTCTTAATTACAGCCAGACTAATGACCCTTAATATGTTGCGTCATAATGTTTAGCTCATTTCTTGATTAAACACCTAAATCAATCGAAATATATTTGGTTTAAAATCACTGTTTAATCGATATGATATAAACTGTCTTCGTTGAATTAAGAAAAGTATTCGATCATCCCTTTCAATAATTCCCGAAAATTGAAACAGAAGGCATATTAGTAATTTATTAACTTGTTTTTAATACGTGAGATCTTATATTTTTGGCATTTTCCTTTACCTCATCTTACTTCTTCCTAATGAACACCATAATATTCTTTGAAAGCTTGAATTTCTTCAAGTCAGTGGCCCCTTTGGTGGGCTTGTTCCATATGAATATGGTTCGTCTTCATCTTCTGATTAATGATAAAAACATAACAATCGGTCATAATATTCGCATTGGATTTTAATAGATATTCATCTATTTATTTCTTCGTTTTTAATACGTGGGATATCTTTCTGTATTTCTATTTACCTTGTCTAACTTCTTCCTAATGAACAACATATTTTTCGGAAGCTTGAATTTCAAGTCAAAGGCCCATTTGGTGGACTTGTTCCATATGAATAGGGTTCTTCATCACCATCTGAATGATTATAAACAATATAACAATTCCTCATACCTCTCTTATCTGATATCGAGACCTCTCCTCGTCTAAGAAGGGGAAAACCAGATCTACCTGGTTTCCCAGGTGCCTGAGGGTCGACCTACATAAACCTCCGCCCCCCCCTTCATAACAGTAGAGGTGGGAGGAGGTGGGCACTTAAGAGGGAGAGTGAGAGGGAGACGGAGAGGGAGAGGCGTGGGAGGGGGGGGGAGGACGAGGGAGAGGGAGGGGAGGGTAGGGGTTGGGGAGGGGAGGGGTAGGGGGTTGGGGAGGGGGGAGATGCCATGGCTTCTATAGAAGTTTATGAGTGGGAGAGAGCAATATATGTCCTGTTACGTGATCGTATCTATAAATAACAGTAATATAAACCTACTAGGCTTGATTCGGTATTTAGTTTCATTATTAATTAAAGGTTATTATGAAGGAAAGCTTCTATTACACTCAATATTTAATTGTGTTTTCCATTGGTGATTAATTCGCTGAGGGTCATTTGACTTAGGAATTACCACTAAAATTATATTTGAAATACGATGACTGTTCACTGTAGCAAAGAATGATTTAATTCTCATTGAAACATTGGCGTTCTCTCTCTCTCTCTCTCTCTCTCTCTCTCTCTCTTCGAATTCGAAAATTAAAAATTATCTAATTCTTAAAATATAGGAATTCTCTCTCTCTCTCTCTCTCTCTCTCTCTCTCTCTCTCTCTCTCTCTCTCTCTCTCTTTTCGGATTAGGAAAGATGAAAAAACATCTAATTATCATTAAAATGTAAGAATTATCTTTATGTCAGCCTGTCTGTCTCCTT
This sequence comes from Macrobrachium nipponense, assembly GCF_015104395.2. Classification (NCBI taxonomy): domain Eukaryota; kingdom Metazoa; phylum Arthropoda; class Malacostraca; order Decapoda; family Palaemonidae; genus Macrobrachium; species Macrobrachium nipponense. The sequence continues at coordinate 51,642,974 of NC_087218.1, forward strand.
TCCGACTTAGAAAAAATGGGAAAATTCTAATTATCATTAAAATGTAGGAATTTTCTCTCTTCTCTCTCTCTCTCTCTCTATCTCTCTCTCTCTCTCTCCTGTGTGTGTGTGTGTGTGTGTGTGTGTGGAAAGTCGGAAATTGCTGCAACAGCATACTCGTAATTGTTTTCAGTCAGAAAATCGATATCAATCAGACAACAGAATTACCATTAAAAGTTCGTTAAGAATTTTAGTGTTTGGTAGGGAGGTAATCGAAACCCGCCAATTACAGTATTAAGACAGACAGACAGACACAGGGAAAGAGAGAGAGAAAAAAGCATCTCTCTCTCTCTCTCTCTCTCTCTCTCTCTCTTTCTCTTTATCTATATATATATATATATATATATATATATATATATATACGTATACATATATACATGTATATATATATATATATATATATATATATATATATATATATATATATAAGTCATATCACATTTCCGTGATTCATATACATATATCGAGCTACAATGTCCTTTAATATCTAATTCGCTCTACCTCGGAATTAATATATTTTCATATATGCTTAACCGAAGGGGAATTTTTTCTCGATAATAGATTTTGCCTGACCAGGCGCGAACCTATGGATCCTTTCAAAACCAGGAACGTCGCGGTGGTGTAGTAGGTAAAGCTTCACTGGACGTTCCTGGGTTTGAAAGGATCCATAGGTTCGCGCCCTGGTCCAGGCAAATCTATTATCGAGAAAAAATTCCCCTTCGGTTAAGCATATATGAAAATATATTAATTCCGAGGTAGAGCGAATTAGATATTAAAGGACATTGTAGCTCGATATATATATATAATAGGATATATATATATATATATAGTATATATATATATATATAATATATATATTAAAAATACACATGTATACATATATTTGTGCATATATGTAATTTTATTTCAGTATCAAAATTCAGAAATTTTCAGACATCGAAAGCAAAATAAATTCCTGAGTCTGGAACATTCTGAGAATTTCAGGCATCAAGAACCGAGGAATTCATGTATCTGAAATATTCCGGAACTGAAAGCACAGTCACCTCTCAAATATTTAGCTTTCTTTTTGGGACTCCTAAACAGAAGAATGCCAAAGAATTCTGGTATTTGATATATGTCCACAAAATAAATCGATGTAGAATTATTATCATTATTTTTTTTTTTTATTTATCACAGTCCTCCAATTCGACTGGGTGTATCTAAAGTGTGGGGTTCCGGGTTGCATCCTGCCTCCTTAGGAGTCCATCACTTTTCTTACTATGTGCACCGTTTCCAGGACGCTGTTTCCAGGAGCTCACTCTTCTGCATGCGTCCTGGAGCTACGTACTTCAGCTTCTAGTTTTTCCAGATTCCTTTTCAGGGATCTTGGGATCGTGTTCAGTTCTCCTTTCTTTCTCTTCAACTCTGGTGTCCCATGGTATTGCGACATCAGTGAGTGATACTTTCTTCTTGATTTTTTGTCAATCAACGTCACGTCTGGTCTATTATCATTCTTCTTCTTCTTCTTATTATTATTATTATTATTATTATTATTATTATTATTATTATTATTATTATTATTATTATTATTACTAGATTATGTTATTGTTTTATTCTTATTTTATTATTATTATTATTTTATTATTATTATTATTATTATTTTATTATTATTATTATTATTCAGCAGATGAAAAGTATTCATATGAAACAACCCCACCAAAAGGGCCATTGACTTGAAATTCAAGCTTCCAAAGAATATGGTGTTCATTAGGAAGGGGAAGAGGAAATCAAACGAAATGCAAAAACAAGAGATCCCACTCATCAAAAACCTTGAAAAAATAATTAATAAAAAGATAAATAAATAAAAAGTATTAAAAAGCAATGAGAAAAGTATTAGGGTGGTAATGCATTGCATTTTCACTTGAACTTCAGAAGTTCTCATTGCACGATTTCGTCTAGGAGACTGTTCCACAATCCAACGGCGTAGGAATTAAAGACCCCTGGAACTGAGAAGTTCGCAGCGAGGCTAAACATTTACTGCGCATTTGCGCTTCTGCTGTTCAGCTCAGCTGGTTGCTCCCGGCAGATGAATGAGATCAGGGATCAATTGTGAATGTGCAAGATCGATGTCGAAATGCAACTTATGAAGAAGTGACGAACAAGAGACCATCCAATGACCGAAGTAAAATAAAAAAAATACAGGAAATCAGAAAGCGAACGAACACATAATAAGGGAATAATAGACTTTCCATATCCAAGCTGCGCCAGACACCCAAAAACCTACGTCATGTAAGATATGGAGAAATGAATTTAAATCAATGTTCAGGCATCAAAATTCGAAAACTTCCGGCAACAAATAGACTCAGTTTTCAGTAGCAACAACTAGAGAATTGGAAACATTTCAAGTCATGCGAGATATGGAGAAATGAATCGAAATCAATGTTCAGACTTCAAAATACGTCATGCAAGATATGGAGAAATTAATTTAAATCAATGTCCAGGCATCAGAATTCCAAAAATTCCCGCAACAAATAGACTCAGTTTTCAGCACCAGCAACTAGAGAATTGGAAACATTTCAAGTCATCCAAGATATGGAGAATTTAATAGAAATCAATGTTCAGGCTTCAAAATTCCAAAAGTTCCCGTAATAAATAGACTAAATTTTCAGCACCAGCAACTAGAGAATTTGGAATAACTCAACAACAAAGACTTCCTGTTTGGGAATTCTTCGGGAATTCTTGGGTATCTACAACTGGACAATTCTTATCCTACTAAAAAAAAAAGAATATACAAGAAAATGATAGAATAAGAAAAACATTTTGAAAACATGAAAACAGAGGAACAACAGACCTTCCATATTGAAGCTACTGCAGACAACAATCAACGTCCCTCGTTATCCAAGATACAGGGAAATTAATAGGGGTCCATTTCCCGCCCCACCTGGCTGCCCAAGCGCCCTGGGACCCTCCACCTGAGAAAGACAGAAGACCCACAATCTATTCTATATCCTAAGGGCTCCCCTTAAGGAACAGCAGCGGGAACAGACGGAGAAAGGAGCCACATAGGACAGCGATAGAACGGAGGTCGCATCCTGAAGCAGTGTTTCCCAGCCTGGGGAGCTGAAATCAATTACAGGGCGTAGCTTGGATGCAATAGTACTGGTAATCTTCTTAGGTACGACGATATGGTGATTCAGTTGTATTCCAAATAGGAAAGTGAAAATGGTTTATCTCGTAAAATGCCCAACAATTTCGTCCTCCAATGGACCTCTTCTTGGAGCGGTAGATTTAACAGTGGGTCTTTCCCTTTTTTATTACCACGCCCCCTCTGAGGGTTGGTCCTTTCTTTCACGCCCCCCGTTGCATCTATGAGTAAAATTCACTCCCAGATTTAAAGGCAAATAAAAAAAAGGAAAAAGAGAAGGGGTTTCGAGGGATAGGAAAGTAACGTTAACAGGGCGATATTAATGCATTTTTTCATAAACCTCTAAATAATAGTTCCTCAATCTTGTTATAAGAATAACGAATATAGTTAAAGAATATTTTTTTTCATTTTTCCTTAGGGCTCTCGCATCCCCTGGAAATGGCTGATGCCCCCCTATGGGAACGCGCCCCCCAGGTTAAGAACCACTGCGGTAGAATATCACTTCTTAGCAATGATTCATCACCCAGCAGTGCATAGTTGAGTTTGTCCTTGGTATATTCATTTTCTATGGTTTCCTTATTTCGTCTGTGAGCAATAATGGCACTTTTAGTTGGAAGAAATCATCAAAATAAAATCCAATGATCAAGCAGTACAATTAACATTCTTTCACCCTAGTAATAATACAGGGTGATCAAAAAGTCACTGTGCACCTAATGTTTTATGATACGGCACTCGAGTGGAAGCATCAAAACCCTTAATTAAGATCTGAAATAAAATAAAATGTAATTTATTAATATTTATGTTTTTTATTAAGGATGTAACAGCAAAATAATAAAACAGATCTTAATTAAGAGTTATGATGCTGCCGCTCAAGTGTCGTATAATAAAACATTCCGCGCACAGGGACTTTTTTGATCACCCTGTATATTAGTCAGGGGATGCTGGACTACCTTGACCTGAGTACAGGGGTCGCTAGGGTCCTGAGGACTCCCCTTAAAGGACCAGCAGTGGGAGCAGACGGAGGAAGGAGCCAGAAAGGACAGCTACAGAAAGGAGGTCGCTCTCCCAAGAAGTATGACCTCGGGGGGCTGTAATGCGTTGTTAATAACGGCCATAAAACATTTCCCAAAGGCTGTTCCCTCTGAAGTATGACCTCCGAGGGGTTAGAAATGATGCTCAATGAAAATTGAGAGGGATGCTCGCGAGCCTGTAATGGTTTATGGGGGCTTCCCCCCCCTCCTTTTTTTTGGGGGGAAGGGGTGATAAGTTAACTGCCTTAACAATGATACCTATCAATAGCTCTACCTCTCTGATTTAAAAAAAAAACAGTAACTCAATTTAATAATGTTCATGTGGCCTATGGAGTCTGAATTGGCTTTGAATTTGAACTGAATTGGTGTAATTTAATCTAAATTATTTGAATTTTATCTATGATTTCTTTCGATCAGTCGTGAAGCTATATAACTTATAAGAAAATAGTTTGAGAACTCCAGTATCGTAGCATACAAGAAATAAATCTGATATGGAAATAATTGTTCCAGTTTACTCTCTGTCTCTGTCTGTCTCTCCCTCTCAAACACACGTACATTCCCCTGCCGCCCCCCACCCAATACACAAACATATATACTAGCAGTTTCGCCGTCTATAGCAAACATACTCATATATATACACAAGGTCCTTTAAATATACTCGGAGTATATTTAAAGGACCTTGTATATACATACGTACATTGTCCGACCGTCAGACTCATGTATAATATATATACGTTTGTGAGAATATATATATATATATATATATATATATATATATATATATATATATATATATATATATATATATATATATATATATATATATATATATATATATATATATATATATATATATATGAATAACTTGATCACGAAGTATATAAAACGTGATGCTATGTATAAATAAAGGTTTTGCCACGGAGGAATATGAAAGGCGAGAACTTTCGGTCCAACACGACCCTTACTTTACTAAGTAAAGGGTCGTGTTAGACCGAAAGTTCTTGTCTCTCTCGCCTTTTATTTTCCTCCGTGGCAAAAACCTTTATATATATATATATATATATATATATATATATATATATATATATATATATATATATATATAGTATATATATATATATATATATATATATATATATATATATATATATATATATATATATATATATATATATATATATATATATATATATATATATATATATATATATAATATATATATACATACACAGTGTATATAGAATATCTGCAATTGCCATCCCTACCCATCATTAGTTTTCGCAATTACTGGACACATACGATCAAAGGAAGAACCTTGAAAGACAGGACGAGCCCGCTCAGACTCGTATGTACTCATGGGTACGCAATACGATCTGGGAGAATTCTTTGATAGGAGTAAGCAATTAAATCTTCTTTCTCCTCCTTCTCCTCCTTTTCCTCCAATTCAGCCTCGTCACTTCCTTTCACTCCTTGATTGGAGGAGAGGTATGTGACGAATTTAGGGAAAAAGGGGGAGGGTAGAATAATTGATAGCTATCTCCACAAAAGGTCGACTCTCAGTCCAGGTGTGTGGACGGAGGACTTTCATTTTTTGAGATTTGTTTATTTTATTTATTGCTGTTTTCCTTTTAGCAGTTTTTTTTAAATTTAGCAGTTACCTGACGTAGTTCATTACCTCAGTTATATTGCTATTTACGTTGTTTATCTTTTAGGGTTTTTTTATTGTTTATTTTTATTAAGCAATTACCTGACGTAGTTCTTTATCTCGATTATATTGCCATATACGTTGTTTTCATTTTAGCATATTTTTATTTTATTCAGCCGTTACCTCTCGTAGCTTTTTACTTCTATTATACCATCATTTAGGTAGTTTTCATTTTAGTATATTTTTCTTTTACTTTGTATACGGGAATCGTATACAAATATGAATGTCCTCAGTGCCATATATATATTATATATATATATATATATATATATATATATATTATATATATTATTATATATTATAGATTTTTTTATATATATATATATATATATATATAAAAACTCCAAACAGCGGTGGCCACAGCCGAATATACATCAATGAGGAGAAGGACATAAAGACTTGCTAAAAGGGTCAATTTATTCCCGACGTTTCGTAATGTATTCATTACATTTTCGAGGGCTGTACAAAATAGATAATATAAAATAAATTACAATAAAGCTAAGAATTTGAAATTTAAAAATAAAAGTTGCACAATGATTACAAAATTAAAATGTTAAAAAGACTAAAAGGGCACCTTTAAAAACAAAAACAAAAAAAAAAAGTAAAAATAAACAGGACACATATAATAAGAAATATTCAAAAGTTAAGTAAAACTGGCCCAACCTATTCAGCGGCGATGTCAAGACTGGAGATAAAAGGTAGAAACTAAGAGAGGCACAGAGTGCCAGCAGAGGTTTGGTTGTTCAACAAGGGGACGAGTCGTTTGATCATTAATGATTCTAAGATTGTCAAATCGTGGCTGTTGGAAGCTCGTCCTACAACTGTAAAGTCCTTATTTTCAATGGAGGTTTTACATATTTTCGAATGATTTCCAATATTAGAAAACTCTGGGTTTGCAATTTTGCTGCCTGTCCTATAACTTACTCCCCGATGTGAATATATGCATACCTTCAGAAGCTTCCTGAATTATATTTAGGACAACTATAGCTATATGTCCTGCGGGTGTGTGTATAGTTTTTTGTCCTGTTTATTTTACGTTTTTTGTTTTTAAAGGTGTCCTTTTAGTCTTTTTAATATTTTAAGTTTGTAATCATTGTGCAACTTTTATTCATAAATGTCAAATTCTTAGCTTTATTGTAATTTATTTTGTGTTATCTATTTTGTACAGCCCTCGAAAATGTAATGAAGACATTACGAAACGTCGGGAATAAATTGACCCTTTTAGCAAGTCTTTATGTCAATCTCCATCATTGATGTATATATATATATATATATATATATATATATATATATATATATATCTATATATATATATATATATATATCATATATATATATATCTATATATAGTATATATATATATATATATATATATATATATCTATATATAGTATATATATATATATATATATATCTATATATAGATATATATATATATATATATATATATATATATATATATATATATATATATATAATATATATATATATATATTAAGGGTATTGCTTGTTTGTTTATTTTATTTAAACTACTGCCGTATGGTCGTATTAGGACTCGGCAAGCAAGATATATATATATATATATATATATATATATATATATATATATATATATATATATATATATATATATATACTATATATATACGTATTATATATATTATATATTGATATATATATATATATATTATATATATAATATATATACTCATCCAGATCAAGGGCAGGAATTCAGAAGCAGAAGACAGTATCCATTTATTCCAAGCTTTTCGTGATTCATAATCACATCATCAGGGATATCTACAATAATTGACAACAATTGACAAATCCAGAATCCTCTAATATACGTAGCCATACAATTAAATGCAAAACCGAAATCATCTA
>NC_087218.1:51655756-51660756 GCF_015104395.2 Macrobrachium nipponense
AAAGATGATAAAATAGATATATATATATATAATATATAAAAAAAAGAGATGAGACTTCCACGACAGAAAACAAACAAAGAAATTAGATGAGTTATATATATCAAAGTCTCTGACGCAGAAAAAAGAGAGGGAGAGAGACAGACGAAGAAATGATAAAAGCCAAGAGTAGAACAAAGGAAGGAAGGAATGAAGGGAAGGAGGAACGAGATAACCAGACGTTTCAGAAAAGTTGATTTATCAGAGGAATAGTAGGAAGGATTAGTAAATAATATAAATGCTCAGACAGATTTTATCTTTACAGCTAGAAGTACCATCTTAGTGTCAACAGCCTGTGGGAGTCCAGATATATCTTCGATGAGAGAGAGAGAGAGAGAGAGAGAGAGAGAGAGAGAGAGAGAGTTTCAAAGATAGACGTTGAGCAACCTCTCGGATTTAGAATCAAAATGCTATCAGCAATATATATATATATATATATATATATATATATATATATATATACATATAAATATATATATTATATATATATATATATATATATATATATATATATATATATATATATATATATATATATATATATATATATATATATATATATATATATATATATATATATATATATATATATATATAATATATAATATATATATATATATATATATATATATATATATATATATATATATATATATATTTATATATAATATATATATATAGATATATAAATTCTGAACCCAAAATGGTCAACAGTGTTGAAAGTACGCCATCAGCATTTCAAATTCATCCTGAAAATGCCACAAGCATTTAAGGAACATTCAAAATGTTGTCACTGATGTATATTTTACCAACATTTACAGTTTATCTTCTATTTCAATGTCATCCTGATAATGCTATCGGAAAAATATGCATAAAATTCCCATTCAAACGCCCTCAAAATGCTATCAGCACTGTATAAAATTCACATAAGACTTCTCAGGTTGATAAAGGAAATATCTCAGTCGGTTTACCAGGAGCAATAGTCCTCACCAGACGTTTCAGTTCTTTTAAGATCTTGTCTAATTTACGTACACCCTTTAGGTAAGGGTTAAGTGCTGGTATAAGACGGCTTAATCTTAACAATCGAAATCTATGAAGTGATCCTTCCAAGCCTATAACGAAATACAAATCCCTTCAACCAGGCATGTTTTGTTTTCCTTTTTTTTCATATCTGTACAGATCACCAATCATTCTTTCGTCCTTGCACTTCTAAAACTACTATCATTTACGCACTTTTTCCCTTTTTTTCATATCTGTACAGATCACCAAACATTCTTTCCTCCTTGCACTTCTAAAGCTATTTTTATCTACGCACTTCTAAAGCTACTTTTATTGACGTATTTCTCTCATTCTCAGTTCTTTCTCTCCAGTTATTCAAAAGTTCTCTTGTTTTTCCAGCCTCGGACGAAAGCTTGCCAAAGTTCAGTAGCGAAAGATAAAATAAAAAAAAAAACCTTTTATCTTATATTTTCACTAATCCCTGTCTTCGCTTTTATCCGCATATTTTTCGCCTCTCTTAGTGCCTTTCATACATCTTCTATTCTCTCCTTTTTTTGTAATTCGCATTCATCGTTTATATTGTCCGCTTTCTTTCATGAGATAATCTTTTTTTTTTTTACTTTGTTTTTTATCGCCCCATACTTTTCCTTATCTGCCCTTTGTGTTTCCGTTTAACTGTTGCATTGTCTTCATTGTGTTGCACGTTGCACGTGTTTCTTTTACTCCCTTTTGTCTCCTTCGTTCAAAAGACGATTACAACAAACGACGCACATACATTCCCATTCCGGAAATGGAATCCAGGCGGAATTTTAAGGGAGACTAAAACCAGTCGCCTTCCTACACAACCAGCGGCTATTATTCAGGTTAGGCGATTCCATGTGTTGTTTCAATTAATACATACATACATACATACACACACACACACACACATATATATATATATTTATATATATATATATATATATATATATATAGTATATATATAATATATATATATGATATAATATATATAACTAGGGACTGGACGGAAGAAATCTTTGTCACTAACTTCATTCTCAGACGTGAATGAACCTGATAGTAGGGGCTGGGAAGAGGGGTTTTCCTGTAAAATAAATGAAAATATCATATACCTATACAGCAGGCGAAAAAGCAGTTTATATTATCATTAAAATTCAGAAGATGGACCCCATCTGTATAGATCAAGCCCACCAAAGGGGCCACTACTGTCTTGAGTTACATTGAGTTACAATGTTATTATTACTATTATGTATTTTATTCAGAAGAAGGACCCCATTCATATGGATCAAGCCCTCCACAGGGGCCACTGACTTGAGTTACAAGGAGTTACAAGGATTAGGATGTCTCAAAGACTTAGCCATCCTTAGAGGAGACCTCGTGTGCTCACTTTTCTCTTGGAGCAGGTTTTCTTTAATTATGTCCTAATGATTTTGTCTAACTTTCTTTCAAACTCTTCCACACTGTTGTTGTTTATAACTTCTGGTGGCAGTTTAATTCCACGTGTCACATATCTCGTATGTAAAGAAGTTCCCGCAATGGGCTGTGTTGTATCTCTTCAGTTCTAGTTTCCATGCATTATTTCTTGTCTGGTTTTCGTTTAAAGTAAATAGGATACTGTCTGCCTTTGTTATGCCTTTCAGCGTTTTGAATGTCTCCGTTAGTTGTCCTCGCAATCGTCGTGTTTCTAGGCCATACGAAATTCAAGCTTCTAAATAATATGGTGTTTATTGGGAAGAAGTAGCAGAAGGTAAAGAGAAATACAGAGAGAAGAGATACCACTTATCAAAAAGACAAAAGAAGTGAATAAATAGGTAAAAATGTATTCAAACGCAAGGAGAATTGGATCTTCTTGTGTAATCAGGCGTTTCATGGGCTATGGTCATATGAAGATACCCAATATCTTCTACATAGCATGGAATTGTCAACGAGAAACCAGACTTCATGAGTTTTACTGAAATGGGATATTAAGGAAATGGCTATTTGGATTATAATAAGAGAATATGTCGAAGTCAAATATAATATTGATGAAAGTTAAACAGTAATTTCCTGTACTGAATTCACAAATAAACCCTCTCTCTCTCTCTCTCTCTCTCTCTCTCTCTCTCTCTCTCTCTCTCACCCCACACACCCTCATCACCCCAGCTCTATCTCTGTCTCTCTCTCTCAAACCTCATCTTCATTACCCCAGCTCTATCTCTCTCTCTCTCTCTCTCTCTCTCAAACCTCATCCTCATCACCCCAGCTCAGTCTCTCTCTCTCTCTCTCTCTCTCTCTCTCTCAAACATCCTCCTTATCATCCCAGCTCTCCCTCTTTCTCTCTCTCCCTCAAACCTCATCCTCATCACCCAGCTCTCTCTCTCTCTCTCTCAAACCTCATCCTCATCCCCAGCTCTCTCTCTCTCTCTCTCTCTCTCTCTCTCTCTTTCTCTCAAACCTCATCCTCATCACCCAGCTCTCTCTCTCTCTCTCTCTCTCTCTCTCTCTCTCTCAAACCTCATCCTCATCACCCAGCTCTCTCTCTCTCTCTGTCTGTCTGTATGTCTGTCTGTCTGTCTCTCTCTTCTCTCTCGTCCTCTCTCTCTCTCTCTCAAAACCTCATCTTATCATTCCCAGCTCTCTCTCTTTCTCTCTCTCAAACCTCATCCCTCATTCGCCCAGCTCCTCTCTCTCTCTCCTTTCTCTCTCTTCTCTCAAACCTCATCCTTATCATCCCAGCTCCCTCCTCTTTCTCTCTCTCTCTCAAACCTCATCCTTATCTTCCCAGCTCTATCTCTCTGTCTCTCAAACCTCATCTTCTTTACCCACTCTCTCCTCTCCACTCCTTCTCTCGTCTCTCCAACCCATCCTCATTTCCAAGCTCTCTCTCTCTCTCTCTCTCTCTCTCTCTCTCTCTCTCTCTCTCATCAATATCAATCAGTTTGTTGTAAGAAAGGTAAAAAAAAAACTCGAGTTCAGCTGATATTGTAAGGCATAGTCCCTATCATTTATGGAAAATGGAGATCATTTATGAAAATGAGAGAGAGAGAGAGAGAGAGAGAGAGAGAAAGTAGCCAGACCTTGAAACGAGATGGAAAACGAGATATATCGATGAAAGGGGGCGGGGGGGTCTTTGCCCCAGAAGCGATGGGTGGAAAATTTTCCCACGAGAGTCGACGAGGCATCACCGAGGGAGGCATCGAATTCTCGGTTAGGACATTTCTCCCCTAAATCAAACCTCCCACCTCCACCCCCTCCAACCCCCCCCCCCCCCCCCCCCGCCCCCCCCCCCCCCCCGCCTGTCACCGCCCCCACCTACTTCCCTCTATCACTAAAGGACGAATTGGCAACTCTTCGATGACAGTTGACAATTACTACTCCGGCTGTTTGCAGTGTTGTCTACGACTGAATGGCCGGGGTATTGTAGGCATTTTTTTTTTGGGGGGGGGGGGGGGGGTTGATAAATGATTTTCATGCTCTCAATCGTTGCACAGAGAAAAGCAGCTCAGGTCATATGTTTCTGAAAAAGTACAAGATAAAAACTGCCATCATATAGTCTTATGTTATTAGCGCCTGATGTTGTATTTTTCTTTGTAGGCCATGCAGTACTTGCAAGAAGAGAAGAGATTGCTGTCCACTTTGTTTATTTTGTATTATGTCTCTTTGTGGACAAATTTGTATTATTAATTGTATATTTTTTGTCAATTAAATAACTACATAATTAACTAACTCTATGCGTCACTACAAATACAAACATATTCTCCCCTTCCCCCCAAAAAAAGATTTTTTTTGCGCAATCTTAAACAACTCTGAAATGCATAAAATGGTTCACTCAAACCTCATCCTCATCACCCAAGCTGTCAGCATTGCGTCAAAGTATTTAACACCAAAGCAAAGTGCATTATAGACGCAATATCTTCCTTGCTGTCATAACTTAGTCTAGAATAGGATGTTACGGCCATTTTCCAAAT
>NC_087218.1:51665756-51668256 GCF_015104395.2 Macrobrachium nipponense
AAGCATACATGATAACAGAGAAATAAGAGAATAAGGAAATACCAATAAATAAATCAGTTATGCCAACGTCTCGTTATACATACACTACGAGAAAAACATCGGATAGGCCTAACGAGTCGAGGCTTGATAAGAGTATTCAAGAATTCCACATTCCCCTCTTCGTCAAATTCGCTATGTGACGCTCAAGTTAGACGGGGCCTAGCCTAGGGTAATCCCCGTCCCCCCTTCCCTCCCAACCCCCTCTAGCCTTTGCAAATCGCGATATGCAAGAGCAACGTTGCCAAACAAACCGTTTGCGAGCTTAACGTTTCCACTGGTAAACGTTGGAGCGGAGAGATACGTTGCCAAGAGCAATACACAGGCACGTTTCTCGAGCCAGATTGCTGGTGTGTGTGTGTGTGTGTGTGTGTGTGCGGAAGAGAGACGATAACGTGGTAGGCTGTATCTACAGAACAGCGGAAACGAAGCCGAATAGATTTCAATCGAAATCAAAAGTAATGGCGTCGATATATGTCAGATAGTATAGGCCTAGACCTAAACATGCTTTTCCTCTGTTTTCAAAAGTAAAAGAAGTGGAATAAACGAGAGCGAGAGAGAGAGAGAGAGAGAGAGAGAGAGAGAGAGAGAGAGAGAGAGAAACGAAAACGGAGCTGAATTGATTTCGATCGAAATCAAGTGATGGCGTCAATATTTGGCAGATATTATTGGCCTAAGGCTAAACCTGCTTGTCTTGTGCTCAAAAGAAAACGAAGTGGTATAGAAGAGAGAGAGAGAGAGAGAGAGAGAGAGAGAGAGAGAGATAAACGAAAATGGAGCTGAATTGATTTCGATCGGAATCAAGTGATGGCGTCAATATTTGGCAGATATTATAGGCCTAGGCCTAAACCTGCTTGTTCTGTGCTCAGGTGGTTTTCCAAAGAGCAAACGACAGTTGCCTACTGACGTGTAAATACCAACGCTTTATATATATATAATTATATATATATATATATATATATATATATATATAATATATATATATCTTATATATATATATTCAAATATCTAACTAGACTTAATTTACAACACGCAAATCGTTGTTCGTTTCAGATGTTGGTGTTATTCTCATGTTTAAAAAATTGTAAGTCAAGTATTTTTCATCCTTAAGCAGAAGAATATGTAGATTACTACTAAAATATAGTTGGACGTTTCTAATAGATCTAGACCACAAGTCAGTGTTGAAACAGGAATTATGTTTCTAAGACATTCCTTCATTTAAATAGTGTCATTTGAATGACACCATTTAAATTTAAATTTTAAAAAATACATTACACGTCACGATAACCAGATATTAATGAATTCGAACGTTACAGCGCGCGTACCCGCAAGGCCTATTGATTCAAAATTCAAAATCTCAATTTTCAATGTTCGATCTAGTACATAAATTGGAGAGTTAATATCTGCTCTTAAATTAATATCTTATCGAGTTTGCTGTCAGCGTAAAGCCTACCAATAGGCCTATGTATGTAGTATTAGGAAAACATACGTTGTAAGTCTGTTAATTTCCATTCGACACTAACGCAATAATCAACAAAATCCCACAATTACTTTATAAGAATTGCCAAAGAAATTCCAAGACGATTTTCCTTGTTTTGTCATTCCGGCAAAATACGACCCCTATTGTTTATCTCGCTTTATCTTTTTGAACGTGTCTAGCTCAAGAGAAATCTCTCTCTCTCTCTCTCCAAATCGTCTCTCTCTCTCTCTCTCTCTCTCTCTCTCTCTCTCTCTCTCTCTCTTATTGGCATCACAGACTTAACTGAAGCTTATACAGATAAAACTTCTTGAACTCGTCTAGTTCAGTGAAATATCTCTCTCTCTCTCTCTCATTCTCTCCGGTATCTCTCTCTCCTCTCTCTCTCTCTTGTCCTTCCTGCATCAGGAACTGATCTGAAGCTTATATAGATAAAACTTCTCGAACTCATCTAGTTCAAGTGAATCCTTCTCTCTCTCTCTCTCTCTCTCTCCTGGCATCACGGACTGAACTGAAACTTCCAGATAAACTTCTTTACTCGTCTAGTTCAGTGAAATCTCTCTCTCTCTCTCTCTCTCTCTTCTCTCTCTGCTCTCTCTCTCTCTCTCTCTCAATCTCTGTCCTTCCGGCATCAGGAACTGATCTGAAGCTTATATAGATAAAACTTCTCGAACTCATCTAGTTCAAGTGAAATCCTTCTCTCTCTCTCTCTCTCTCTCTCTCTGGCATCACGGACTGAACTGAAACTTCCAGATAAAAACTTCTTGAACTCGTCTAGTTCAGTGAAATATCTCTCTCTCTCTCTCTCCTCTCTCTCTCTCTCTCTCTCTCTCGTCCTTCCTGGCATCACGGACTGAACTGAAGCTTATATAGATAAAACTTCTCGAACTCATCTAGTTCAAGTGAAATCATTCTCTCTCTCTCTCTCTCTCTCTCTCTCTCTCTCTCTCTCTCTCTCTCTCTCTCTCTCTCTCTCTCTCTCTCTAC
>NC_087218.1:51673256-51715756 GCF_015104395.2 Macrobrachium nipponense
AGTTTCATCAACCCATAGGTATCATAATTCGAATCCCTAGATAGTGATAAGCCAGCCAAGTTCAGGGGGTCGTTATGTAGTGCTTATGTTTCTTTGGGGTCATTATCTCTGATATTTAGTCTTTTGTTTGTGTTTTTACGGTTATCCCAAAGGGGCTTCTACTAACCACGCCGCAAAGGTGGATACATAATTATACATATATAATTAAACGTAATAACTGAACGTAACTATAAACATTGTTGAATTTATAAAGGCGGTTTTCTGCATATTTACTTGAGAGAAGTTTTCTTATAGTGTACCTGAAATAGCACTGCCATTTTCTTTCATACACTCAGGTTCCATTTTTTTTTTTTTTTTAAGTGGTTCCTCCTGTTTTTCTTACTATATTGAAGTACAAGTAATTTAGTATTTGGTATTTACAAGTCAACACATTTATGAGTATGAATTTAGCAACTAATTTTGCACAATGTACGTGTTATTATGTTTACTTAAGAGTTAAGTTGTTCTAATAAAATTAGTTTCACAGCAAAACATGGTGTTTCCTTGAGCCGGGCGCTCTCCTCAATTGCTTTACCTTCCTGCACGATGTGGGCTTAAAGAAACCCCAACATTCTGGTGCCCAGACCCATGAACACTCCCTCTAAGAAGATAAGCAAGTTGTGCAGTGAAGATAATGGAGAAGTTAAAGAAGACAAGGACGTCATGTCAAGGGTGTGTGACAGAGCTTCCAAGGCTCTGGGTGACCTTCTGGAGTCCTCCACCACAACCATTAGTCAATTTGAGTACGCCAACAAGGAATACGACCAAAGACTAGCTAAGCTGGATGAATTCCAAGAAGCAATAGAAATTGATGTAGCTGAAGAAGAACTAGAACAACTTTTGGACGAATCCCTTGAGTTAAGAGCAAAAAGTGTGCAGCCCAGGATTCAAGCTGAGGACCAGATAAGGAAGTTAGTAGCAGCAGCGGGTCCTGGTTCTAAAGCTGGCAGTATAAGTGGACAGTCTTCATCTCAAGAATCAGATGTCACCAATGTCAAGCTACTCAATCTGAAACTGCCAAAGTTTAGTGGTGAAGTGACCCAGTGGCAGTCCTTCTGGGATCAATATACTTCCCACATTGATGCAACAGACCTTCCAGTGATCAGTTAGTTCACCTATTTGCCGTCTTTGCTGGAGGGAGATGCCAAGAATGTAGTGAAGGGAATAGCCCATACCAGTGCTAATTACCCAGTTGCCTGCAAACTACTGAAGGAACACTACTACAAGCCAGAAAGGATTATTTTTGCTCATGTCCAGGCGTTGTTAAATAGTCAGGTCAACATTAATGTCAGCAGACCAAAGGGTGTAGCTCAGCTGTGGAAATTACGAGATGACATTCCGACATTCTAATACACATCCGCAGTTTGGAGGCGCTAGACGTCACTGGAAAACAGCGGGAAGTGTTTCTTACACCTATCATCCTCTCTTGTTTGCCCAGTGAACTGCAGCTAAAGTGGGCCAGGGATGGTGATGGACATGAGAGTAATTTAGATTGGTTATTGACATTCTTAGACAAGGAAATTTCAAGATTAGAAGGGTCTGAAGCCTTTAAGGGAAAGAGCAGTAGTGAAGAAAAGAAAATTGAAGTAAGAGTTCTAAAGACATGGTGTACTCAGCCGCAGCCCTTCATGCTTTGTCCAAGCAAGAAAACACTATGTGCAGTTTCTGTGGCAAGAAACACAAATCAGAAAACTGTTTTGGTGTACTAGAATTGAGTGGAAAAGAGCGAGGTGAAAAAATAAGAAATTTAGGTCTGTTTCAAGTGTTTGAAGAGTGGACACATGTCAAGAGAGTGTAAAGCTCGTACAAGGTGTACAAAGTGTAATGGTGCCCACTATACCTTAATGTGTGGCGTTAGGCTGGAAATTAACCTAAAGAAGGAATAAAGTGAAGCAAAGGTAGGGGCTGTTGGCAGTGACAAGCCTGGTGATGTGGCACTTCTGACAGGGCAAGGTGGTAACTGTACCATTTTACAAACAGCCAAAGTTCAAGTGAGTGGTAGTGATGGTACTGTTGTCACTGCTCAGGTGATGTTTGATAATGGTGCAGACAGATCATATGTTAGTAGCAAATTTGTGAAGAAGCATAAACCACAGTGGATCACTAGTGCCCCTATGCCATACTCTAGTTTTGGGGGTCATAGTAGTGTAAAAAATGAACACAGAAATGTTTAAGAGTTAAAATTGTGGGACTCTGACAGGAAATTGGTACCTATCATTGTTGCAGAGATTCCCAAAATATGTCAGCCCTTGGTTAGGCCTATTGTTCCAGATTCGGTGCTTAAACTCTTTTTCTCATTTTGCATTAGCTGATGATTACCACCATGATTCTCCCATTGAGATTGATATACTGATTGGTCTAGATTTCTACTGGGCAATGATTTCTCCTGTAGATGCCTTCCAAATTAAACATGTTGTAGCCATGAAGTCTGTCTTTGGTTATGTCTTAAGTGGCAGGCTGTATGAAACCACTCACATTTGTACGTATTTTGTACCACAATTATTGTGTATCTCCTCTGTTTCAGATTCAGATTTGTGTAAATTTTGGGATCTGGAAACTGTAGGGGTTAAGCCTAGGGAACTTGTTGAAAGTTATAGTGAGACTAGAGTTTTCAAAGAATTTGAGAGTACTGTGAAGTTTGTGAATGGTCGCTATGAGGTTGCACTGCCATGGAAGGATGATTCTGCTAAAGAAAAACTTTTGAATAATGAAGTCATAGCTCATAAAAGGTTAAGTAAGCTAATGGTTAAGTTAGAACAAGATAAGGAGCTTAAGAAAGAGTATCAAAAAGTGTTTGGTAGTTATGAGTCTGATGGCATGATAGAAGAGGTACCAAGGCAGGAAATTTCAGGTGTGAATCCTGTGAACTATATGCCTCATCGTCCAGTAGTGAAGTTAAGCAGTTCCAGTACTAAGATAAGGCCTGTGTTTGATGCCTCTGCCTCTTGTTACAATGGTGTATCATTGAATGACTGTTTGTCCTCAGGTCCATCACTCAACCCTGACTTGGTTGAGATGCTCATTCTCTTTTGTCGTTGGCCCAATGTTGTTACAGCTGATATAAGAAAGGTATTTCTGCAAATTAGTGTACAAGAGAAAGACAGAGATGTTCATAGATTTTTGTAGCAAAGAGACGATGGTACAATACGGCACATGAGATTCACACGTGTACCCTTTGATAACACAGCGAGCCCATTTCTGTTAAATGCCACTATCAAACATCATTTGGATAAGTATCCCACCACTAGTATAGTGCAAGATTTGAAGGCTAACATGTATACAGACAATTGGTTGAGTGGTGCGGATTTTGCTGTAGAAGCAGCTGATAAATTTTGTGAAGCCCGTAGCATTTTTGCTGATGCTAGTATGGACCTTACAAAGCTTGTGTCAAATAGTTTGCTGATTACTTCTCAGTTATGTGACAAGGCACCCTTTATAAATTCTGATGAACGTAATACTGTATTAGGCCTTAAGTGGTGTAGCTCACAGGACAGTTTCTCCTTTGATGGCATAAACTCAGATTCTATTGTAGAAGTAGCCTCTACTAAGCAAAGCATCCTTAGTGTGATAGCTAAGATTTTTGACCCTTTAGGATTAATTAGTCCATATGTTATGTATGGCAAGATACTTTTTCAGGAACTCTGGAAACTGGGTCTGACTTGGGATCAAGAAATGCCTTCAGAGTTGAAGCTTAAGTTTCAGAGATGGCTCCTTAGTAGTCAACATTTTAAGAATTTTCAGATAGATAGATGTTATTTTCCACAAAGAGCCTGGGAGAAGCTTAGTCATATGGAGCTACATAGGTTTGGTGATGCCTCTGAAAAGAGCTATGGGGCTTGGGTGTACCTGCGAGTACCTGTGGAGAACAGCTCATATAAGGTGTCATTAGTATCCTCTAAGTCAAGAGTTGCACCCATAAAGACAATTACATTCCCGAAGTTAGAACTCATGGGATCTCTTTTGTGTTCAAGATTAGTCAACTTTGTGAAGAATGCGTTAACCTAGATAACAGTGTTAGAGTTAGGTGTTGGACAGATTCTACCATTGCTCTGTCATGGATTCAAGGAGATGCTAGGAAGAAGGACATATTTGTAGCTAATCGGGTAAAGGAAATCAGAGAGTTAACACCTCCAAGTTGCTGGCAACATTGTGGAAGTAAGGACAATCCAGCTGACCTGATAACATGGGGTCTGTTGGCGAGCAATCTTGTGGATAGTACTATGTGGTTCTATGGGCCAAGTATGTTTAAAGAATCCATATACCAGGAAAGGGAAGGTAACACAGTTGTTAAGGATAAAGAGGAAATAAGCACAGAAAGTACTGCTGCCTGTCCCAATGTACAAGGAGTGCCAGAAAACCCTTTGATAGATTCAGATCGATACAGTAAATTAAGCAAGGTGTTAAGAGTTACAGCTTATGTCTTAATATTCATCAGAAATTGTAAAAATAATCAAAATAAAGTGGAAGGCCCTCTCATTACTGAAGAGATTAATTTTGCTAAATTGAAGTTGATTTACTGCATCCAAAGAGAAGTGTTTTCTGTAGAAATAAAGGCACTTTTGGGTAACAAGGCTACTCCTCAATGGTCTAAATTAAGAAATCTTGACCCTTTTCTAGATGATAAAAGATTATTAAGAATTAAGGGTCGTCTTCAGTTTTCTAACTTAGACTATGACACTAAACATCCTGTCATAATTCCCAAGGGTCAATTGTAATTTCATCCCTACGGAATAACTTTTGGATTATAGGAATGAGGAGATTAGCTAAGACAGTAATGAAGGAATGTTTAAGTTGCCGTTGCCATGATTCAAAACCTTGCAGTCAACCTGTGGCTCCATTACCCAAAGAAAGAGTAAGGTCTTCTCCACCCTTTGATGTAACAGGCTTAGATTATGCGGGCCCTCTCTTTTGTGCCAATTATCCTAATAAGAAATTTTATATATTGTTCACTTGTGGTGTTGTACGAGCCATACACCTAGAGCTTACAGAATCTTTATCTTTGTCTGACTGCTTATTGGCTATAAGAAGAATTGTTGCCAGGAGAGGTTTACCTAGTGTCATATATTCAGATAATGCAAGGACTTTTATAGCTGCTAAGTATGAGGTACAAAGGATGTATAGCCACTTGGCTCCCAAATGGAACTTTATAGCCCCTCGTGCTCCCTGGTTGGGCGGCTGGTGGGAGAGGCTCATTAGGTCAGTTAAGCTTGCCTTGAGAAAGACCCTAAATCTGAACTATGTAAGTAAGAGTGAATTAGAAACTATACTATTTAGAAATAGAATCATGTATTAATTCTAGACCATTGACTTATGTGAGTGATGAACCTGATTCCATTCACTATCTCACTCCCTCACATTTTATTCTAGGGCGAGCCCCACACTGTAAATCCTTAATAAATGTAGAACCATGTAAGGTGACTTCCAGGGACTTGAATGAAAGAGAAGTTGTAAGAAACCAGAAGCTAGAACATTTTTGGAAACTTTGGAGTAACAATTATATAACTAATTTGCCTCAAGTTGTAAAAGGATTCAATAAGAAATGTGATTTGTCTAAGGGTGACCTTGTGTTGATAAAAGAGGACAACATTCCTAGATTGAAGTGGCCTCTTGGGGTTATTGTAGATGTGTTTAAAGGTAAAGATGGACTTGCAAGAAGTGTAAGGCTCAAAACTAAAAGGAGAGAGATGACTAGACCCATTCAAAGATTGTATGATCTAGAATTAGGTAGATCTGAAGATTTGATTACTGCTGATGCATCCTGTGATGATCTTGATAGAGATGTATGTGATAATCCTCAAATGCCCATGCATACTGTGAGTGATGATGATGTACTTCCTAGGTCTAAGTCTGGTAGAGTAATTAAGCCCCCTACTAAGTTAGATTTATAAAGTCACTGTAAATCATGCAGTTGTATATGTCAAGTAAAACTTAATGTGATTGTTAGTTTGTGAAACTACAGTATTTTCATTGGGGATTTTTCTGTCAGGTATAATTTAGATAAGGTCTAAGTTGTGCTCTTTAATAGGTGGCTTCGTCCCCTATTGCCGGGAGGATGTTGAATTTAGAAAGGTGGTTTTCTGCATATTTACTTGAGAGAAGTTTTCTTATAGTGTACCTGAAATAGCACTGCCATTTTTTTTTTTATTAAGTGGTTCCTCCTGTTTTACTTACTTGAAGTGTATATTGAAGTGCAAGTAATTTAGTATTTGGTATTTACAAGTCAACACATTTATGAGTGTGAATTTAGCAACTAATTTTGCACAATGTACGTGTTATTATGTTTACTTAAGAGTTAAGTTGTTCTAATAAATTTAGAGTTAACAGCAAAACATGGTGTTTCCTTGAGCCGGGCGCTCTCCTCAATTCCTTTACCTTCCTGCACGATGTGAGCTTAAAGAAACCCCCACAAACATCAGTCTACACCTTACTTAGAGCTTTTGAATCAAGTTTACAACGTAGCTTCTTCTGATAAAATTCCTTTCCAAATATGCTTCATTATAGTGCCTTCCACCTTTCCTATTTTCAAACGAAGAGAGGAAACACTTATTACTAGAAATTCAGAAACATCTAACGTGTCTTTAACGTAAACAAAAGTGGCGATTCGTTAAGATGACAGAGCTGGTAAACGGGTTTGCATTGTTAAAGCATCACCATTTTAATACGTTCCCTCATCTTATTATTAACGTAATTATATATCACCAATATTAATGACCATTCAGGTATCCTTTTCTGCCCAAGTAAATAGCTTGGAGAAGAAATATATTTACTTAAAACAACTATTGTAACGATGTCATGGTCCGAGGCCGGTCGCAAGTTAAGAACACTCCTTCAGTGATACGTTAAGCCCGTACACACTTGGAAACATTGTTTGGAAACAATGTTTGGAAACTGCTTCCAAACTGTATGCAAATAATGTTTCCAAACTGTTTGCAAACCATTTCCAAACACCATTTCAAGAATTACTGTTTCCCATCCAGAATGGGAAACACTACGTGTGTGTGTGTGTGTGCGGCCGGGCGACGATGAATTAGTACCTACTGGAGACTTGCAGTGATAGCGCCATGTGGTCTGCCGAGAAAACTCTAGAACTAATTGAATTGCTTCATTCATCCCCAACATTGTGGGATGTAACAAATGTGGATGACAAAAATAGAATTAAAAAGATGGATGCCTTGACGGGGATAGCTGATAAACTTTCTATAACTGTAAGTGATACAGAAAAGAAGATAAAAGCCATCAAAGTACAATTCAGGAGGGAACATGTGAAACTGACTTCACTGAAAAGAAGTGGAAGTTCCCCAAAGAAGTGCTCATGGTTTTTGCTGCAGGGCCGAGAATCCAGAGGAAGCCGGTCAACAGACTCACCAGAGAGAGAGGTAAGGTGATGTTACAATTACCGTAACATAATAAGTGCTATTAGTATTATTACCGTAATCTAATAACTGCTATTAGTATTATTACCGTAACATAATAACTGTTAATACAGCAGGTAAAAAATAAATCTCATTTATGTAGAGATAGGTAAGCTGATATTATTAGTAGTATTATTACCATAACATAATATCTGTTATTAGTATTATTATCCTAACATAATAACTGTTGCAAAAGTAGGTAAAAAATAGGTGTCATTTATGTATACAATTTAATCTTATCAATGCTCAGCAGACATCTACAGGTACATTTACAGGCAGCCTTTTTAACCTAACACGCCCTACGCATAATTACCCTGCCAAGGAACACTTCCTTCCGGTGGGAGAAAGTAATCTCGAAACTCCTTCCTTATGTCCCGTGCATCCACAGTACTCCTTCGTGGCATATTTTGCAAATCAATGAACCCTTCACCTTCATTCATTGCTGCTCTCCATGATCCTGCAGTTATACTGGCATTATCCACATTTTCCGAGTCAAACGTACTGGGGTGGTGAATAAACATTTCTCGAATCCACATTCCTGCGTAGAAATTATGCAAATATATGCATGTCAGAGTAACACTCTCTACCTTGTCTGGGTGTAGTGCAATAGGTTTTAGAAACACTCTGAACTTAGATGCTGAAATTCCAAACTCATTTTCTACTATCCTCCGAGCCCTACACAACTTGTAATTAAAGATCCTCTCAGGGGAAGGCCTATCTAGATTTCCTGGAAATGGTTTCAGTAAGTAACGTGATATAGCGTCATCTCCAACAAACATGTATGGCACAGGAATGCGTCCCTCTGCAAGTGGCTGGTCTGGAGGTAGCCTGAGCCGCTTCTGCTCTACTTTCTCATACAAACTTGTATATTTAAACACACCTCCATCCGAAATTCTGCCTTAACATCCTACATCTGCATATATAAACTGGTAATCTGCATTTACGCACGCCATGAGTTAAAGAAAAGGCTTCCACAATTCTTTAGAGCTTGTATTTGAACGTGCTTCCCATCAAGTGCAGCAATACAGTGTGGAAAGTTCCATCTGTGGGAGAACCCATTTGCTGCTGCAATCCATTCTTCTTCCGTAGCAGGCATCTGAGGAGAAATATACGTAGTCAGTGAAATAACACACATGCACACATAATATGATACCCTTGCAATTGAGATACTGCGATGAGGAGAAGAATGATCATCGGTAGACTAATGATTTATCTCTCTCTCTCTCTCTCTCTCTCCAGAGATGATACAATACCCAATGGGATGGAATGTGAAGCGAAAGAGCCTCTAATATTATTATTGAAAATAATGAGTATATCAACACCAGTAAGTCACAATACAAACAACAGCAATAATAATGATAGATAGAAATAATGATAATGAGAATAGTAATAATTCTAACAATAATGCATAATAATTATGATAATAATGATGATATTAAAAACAATATAATAGTAGGAACTCTGGCAACAAATAATAACAACAAAAACAATAGCAACAAAAACAACAGCAACAACAACAACAATAACAACAACGATATTTATAAGTGTTTCTCTTCTCTTTCAGGTTGCTGAAGTTGAATCTGAGCAAGAAACTGATGCTGTAATTGAGAGTTCACATCAAGCTGAAACACCTCAGAGCGCTTTCCCGCCCCGTCGTTCGTCAGCTAAAAGGCCTCCTGACGAAGTGAAAGAAGCATTTCACTTGATGAAGTCTCTAGCACATGTCACTACACGGGATGAATATCATGTGTTCGGTGAAAATGTTGCCCATAAACTGAGAGTATGCGGAAGACGTAAGTGCGAGGTATCAATAGCACAGCATAAAATTAATGAAATAATTTTCAACTTGGAAATAGGGTACTTTGGGGAGGGTGCGGCTCAGTTCAACCCACAAACTTCATATACAGGACAAAGGTATTCAGGGTTTCCTGTGCCAACATCGCAAGGCATCCCACAGTACTTTACCGCCCCAAGTGGTGCCTCTACTCCAAGTTGCTCTCCTTCCCCAAACTCATGTAGTAATTATTGTGATTAAAATATGATTCCTACATATATATGTTTTTCTAGTAAACACACCTTTCATATTGTTCTTAAATACATAAAGTAGAGAGAGAGAGAGACAGAGAGAGAGAGAGAAGAGAGAGAGAGAGAGAAGAGAGAAAGTAATACAGTGAATACTTCTGGTTTTCTTATTTTACCTTAACATACCCTTTCAGTGCTGAGATCAAAGCTTCATAGACCTCAGGAACCACAACTGAGATGGTCTGCTTCGATATCTTGAAGGTGTACATGAGGCTCGTAAAGGAATCTCCCTTGCAAAATACCTCAGTGTAATAGCCTTTCTGTATTTTGTATCCTTTCGAGATATGCTGGGAGCCACCATCCGTAAAAGTAGTTCAAAGTCACTTGAGCACATCCGAACAAAATTGGTGAAACCTCCACCATCTAATTTCAGTTCCGCCAAAAAGCAAATCACCATAGGGTCCTTTTTCAAAAAAATTCCTCGCCCAAATCTTTCTCTTTTTCTTGACCTCCCTTGACTTTCTCAAAAGTGCCAAGTAAAATGCAGACGCTGCTGCAGCAACCTCTACACTCATCACAGGCATGCCCAAAACTGAGGTGTGGACAGGAAACATTGTTTGGAAGTAGTTTACAAATAATTTGCAAACTGTTTCCAAACAGTTTGAAAACTGTTTCCAAACTTCCAAACTGTTTGGAAACCGCTTCCAAACATTGTTTCCAAACAATGTTTCCACGTGTGTACGGGGCTTAAATTACGAAGTGTATCCTAGGCTGTGTCCTCAACGTTAACATATCATTCATAACTTAAAGTGTAACTAAAGCGTCCGAAAGTGGTGGGGTACTTTAAGAGAGTGTCAGGAACAAGTGGTGGGAGATGCTGGACCCAGATTGGACGACAGTAAGTCTGAATATTAAAGTTTTATTCAATACATAAGCCCACGTTACAGAAAGCATGGATTCTTTAGACGAGAGGTGAACAGTTTTTATAGTGGAGTTGGACAGCTAAGCACGAAGACGTAGTAGAAGGTAGTGGATGAAATATTGAAAGATAAAAATGGTGTACTACAGTTGATAGCTGGAATGGAATGTTGCAAATAACCTTTATTAGGTCCACAGTGAGCCACGTGGAAGGTATAATTGTTTTATCTAACGGCAAAAAATTGAAAAATATATGTCCCGATAAGCCTACGTTATTATATTATGTTTTATTTTGTCAGGAATACATTGTAAGCCAAAATCACCGTATAATGTTTTATTCTGACGGCAAAAATTATATATATATATAATATAGATATGTATGTATATATATATATATATATATATATATATATATATATATATATATATATATATATAGATTATAAATATATAGATATATTATATATATATATTATATATATATATATATATATATATATGATATATATATATATATATATATATTATATATATATATAGTATATAATATATATATATATATATATATATATAATATATATATATATATATAATTTTTCCGTGAAGCCTACGTCATTGTTTTATGTTTTATTTTTGGCGGCAACATACTGTAAGCCTAAATCACTAAATAATGTTTTATAATGACGGCAAAGATTACAAAATATTTAACAGAAATAGAAGTATTAATTTGTTATAGCTAGTCTGACAAAAGCAAATTGACGCTCGCCCTTCAATGTACCTGCATCACTAGTCTCAAGACCGGCAATGATAAACTGAGCCGAGTTCCCATTATGTCTCAGTCCCCCCCACCGAACCCCTGCTCCACCCCCCACCCTACCACACAATGCCACCCTACCTCTCGATCCCGAAACAGATCATCGTGAGCCAATTACTGTAGTTAACTCGTTCGTAATTCAAGACTTTCGTTCATTTGAGCTACTTATGTCACACCATTTTGTCGAAAATGGAGCTTGAAGTTTTATTTACTGAAAACTTCATTAAAAAGGTTATATGGAAGTTCGATGTTAACGAACCTGCCACTTTCTTAATTGTGTATCGATACTCTTTGTGGTAACAACCGACACAGTTATTTATTTCTTTGTGGGTGATGCGTTTCTGTAGAAAGCTTTAGTAAAATTAACTGGTCATGCCGGTTGAATAGTGTTTAATATTCGTCCTGGTGATCGTAATTCGTTATATTTAGTGAATAAATGTCAGTTGTTGACCAATTTATGCAGCAGGTGTTATGCCTATACGTATAGGTGCTTTGTTTCGTATTAACGCTATTCCTGTACGTTGATGATCTTGAAGATTTAGTTTTACGGGTTGCTGTAGAGCAAGAGCCCGTGCCAGCATAAGGCTGGATGAATCTAAATAGTAAGCTTTATTTTAGCGCGTTTGCGCATGCGCATAGCCTTCTGTGCGCTTCAGTTCTTTTATACTACAGAATCTTTTTACCGAGGGGAATTTGGGTACACACTTTCCCGCAATTTTTCTTTCCTAGTCGGCATAAACTCCAATTGCTTTTCGCAGGTTAAAGGATAATGCAGTTCTCAAGTAAATGCAATACAATTCTTCGCAAACGTCAGTAAATGTGTTCGAAAGTGGCCCGATTTTTCCGTATACTGGGTAGAGCTTAAGTTCTGCGTTTACATATATCAAACAGACTTTTATTCTGTTATATATATGGGAGTCTTTGTCCTTACTGGGTAGTTTGAGTTCTGCGTTTACATTTCTCAAACAGACTTTTATGCTGTTAGTAATATATATGAGGATCACACGTCATTTAGTACTGCTGAACGTTAATAAGCAGATTTTAGCGGCTTTTAGTTTGACGGGGGTTATACGACTTCTCATTTGGGTTAACATTTTGGAGTTTTAGGTAGGCACGACACTAGGCCTATATGTACCCATAGGCTACGCTCGGGAAATGGTAAGCGATACTTCGGTGTTAGAAGAGTTTGAAGATATAGACTTACTTGCTTGAAAACTATAAGGAAGGAAGGTAGGAAATGGATGGAAATGAGTGGAAGAAGAAAGTGAAAAAAGACGTTGGCGTAATTTTACTAACACCATTGCTCACGCAAGCGTTGGTGGAACCTATGGTGGTGATTATTATTATTATTTTTTTTTTTATCAGTTTTGAGGTGTTGCTTGTGCTGTTAAATGGTTCAATTTGTTTAAACTTGCGATATATATAAAACGTTGAAATACCCGAGATACTTAGCGTTGAAATACCGAGGTACTTAGAATTACAACTTGGTTGGGCCGTTGGATGGTGACGTGGATTAATGGTTTTAAAGGAGCAGTAGCAACAATAGCAACATTTCCCCCCGTTTAGGAAACCCCGCGTTTCTTTCAATTTCCCCGTTGCATTTGCTACTTTTAGTACCATCCTGTCTTTACCGAACTATTGCTAGATGTGCAGTTTTCAGTAGATTATATGTATTTCGGGACGGATAAAGAGACCACGCTGAGGGTGGAAGGAGTAGCTGGCATTCTCGTTACTGTATCTCCGTTCGTGTTCTCTTTATCTTGCTTCCCACCCTCTCTTAACGATTATTGCGTAGTGCAACTGCTTTGGGGTTTTCCTCCTAGTTACACCTTTCAATCCAACCTCATAGGTCCCAGCGCTTGGCGTTTGGCCTAGATTCTATTATATATCCTGCATAACCAACAGAGGAGGCGATGCAATTAACTTATCGAAACTGGGCTGTGTATAATTCCATAGGTTTGCAAATAGTTTACCGCGAATGAATGAAATAATCTGTTTTACATTCAAAATAGGGCCATTTAGCGCTCTGTGAATCAATCCTTATATACTGATAATTGTATTGCCATTATGCGTGTACTGGTAGGATTAAGTATTATTATTATTATTATTATTATTATTATTATTATTATTATTATTATTATTATAAACACTACAATTATTTCCATCTATTGATATCATTGGTATTAGTATTATCAACAGTTATCTGTAATAAGAGTTCTATGATAAAATACTGCCGTGCTAATGTATAATTGATCTATTTATTATCTGTAACGAATGCGCCATAATCCAATTTGGTACGCTCTATGTTGATCATTTATGACCCACGTTTTTTTGCAATATTGTTTTTGGCTTTGTGCATTGAACTTTTCATTTCATCGATCTCGGTTCAGATGCTTAATTCAAGGTTTATTACGTATGCTTTGAAAAGAAGCAATTTCTACACTTACTTCTTATGCTTCTTATATTAAGTTGACTTGATTTAAAACATAATCCAACAAAGCAAGTTGTCTATAGGCTACGTGATAGCTCACAAAATCATATGTACGTATATGCAAATTGTCATGGACATATAATTAGCAAAAAATAAAACCATCTGTTGTATATTCACTAAGTATTTAAAAACCACATCCCATTGAGATAGATCATAATTAAGAAGTCTGATAGTTTACTACTCTATGCCCTCTCTGTCTTTGATGAAACAACTGACCAGCATCTCTATGAATGTAAATATTGTTTTTGTTTTTTTTGCAGAACCAAGAACAGCAAGAACGTCAGATGACAGAAACTCCTTTGTAGACAGATTTCAAGATAAGGAGTAATTTGAAGTTGAAGTGACGGACACAAAAGGAGGGACTTTGATATCCTTTTTAACTGAAGTGGAGACTCCAAGGAATTTCCTCACGAAGATTCAGAATTCAGTTGGGTAAGTGCCTAATTCCAAAAGGTTGTTTTTGTAGGAATAGTATTTAGAGTAGTTTTTAAAGATTATTTCATGACATGCTCTCTCTCTCTCTCTCTCTCTCTCTCTCTCTCTCTCTCTCTCTCTCTCTCTCTCTCTCTCTGTTTTCTTTGAAATTGCGTACATGAATGCGTATTATTGCCTTCTGTTTTCCCTTTGCCCACTTCAGATTAAGGTTAGCACCTTTTTCTTAATTACAATATGGGCACAGGAGGGTAGGAAGATGGTATCAAAACGCGAATGGTAGAATGAGGAAATAAAAATGTTTAGTAAAAGCTAATAAAAAGGAATTTAGAGGTGCAATTGAATGACCTTCCAGCCTCTCTTAGCAATTGTTTCATAGAGCAACTGGGAAGTTATCCTCCTGTTACACCTTAGTAACCATTTTCCGTCAATTTGCCTTTCAGCGCTGAATGACCTCATAGGTTCCAGTGCTTGTCCTTTAGCCTTAATCCAGTAAGAGTTCCAATTTATAAAGGTAACAGGAGTTCGAAAGAGTAGACAGATGACAGATAGATTGGCTGGGGAAAAAAAAAAAGTGTCATTATGTAAGTGACAATGTTTGTCATATCCAAACCTTAATTTGTTTTATTTTCATAAATATTATGCCACTAACATCGTGTAATATGAGATTCGCTGTATATTGGGAATAACCTAAACCTTCTTCTTCTTCTTCTTCTTCTTCTTTCCCAGCGTTATCCATACATTACGGGGTCGGTTGCCTGATGCGTCCTTCTCCATCTTCTTTCCCACCGTTATCCCTACATTAAAGGGTTGGTTGCCTGAAGCGTCCTCCTTCTTTCCCACTGTTATCCCTACATCAAAGGGTCAGTTGCCTGATGCGTCCTTCTCCATCTTCTTTCCCACCGTTATCTCTACATTAAAGGGTCGGTTGCCTGATGCGTCCTTCTCCACTGGCCTCTATCAAAGGCATCATCCTCCACCATCAAACATCTTCTCTCCATATCTTCCTTCACTAAACCCATGGGGAATTATAACTGACCCATCAGTCATGATGTAAATTTTAAATTTATTCCCGAGGGGTAGTTCATTTAACATTAAACTACTTTTGTGGCTTAATATTTGTGTCTGTAAGTTTAACGATGCTAACCTGAAAATCATAGACAGTAGTTATTCACGTTTAACGCTGTTAAACTGAAATTCATAAAATCGTTTTCCGTATGTCTAGAATTCCCTTCATTTCTCACTCGACGTCGATGGCAAGCGCTCGAATCTCCCCCCCCCCCCCCCCCACACCCACCCGTTAGTTAGTTGAATAATAGAAATCCCGAACAGGTCCAACCCTGTGTGTCCTCATTAATGATGAGGAACTGTATGGCGGTGCTCTGGCAGCTCCCGGAGCAGAGAACCAACATTTAGGACCTGTATATATAGCTGACGAGTTGGGTGGGAAATCTTTAATGTGCTGGACACATCGGACGCAACACTGGTGACTCAGCATAGCTGGTAAATGTTAGGTAGAAATGGAGGATTGGTGATCAAACGGGTTATTGAAATGGCTGGAATTATGTACGTTGAAAAGGTTGACGTTTTATATTATGGAAATGGCTGAATTATATACTTTGAAATGGCTGAAATTACACACACACACACACACACACACATATATATATAATATAAATATATATATACATATATATATAATATATATATACTATATATATTATAATATATATATATTATATATATATATATATATTATTAAATATATAAAGCGAATACCACGGGAAAATGATAGTCAGAAATCCAAGCGCTTTCGTCTTTATTCAGACATCATCTGATGTCTGAATAAAGACGAAAGCGCTTCAGATTTCTGACTATCATTTTCCCGTGGTATTCGCTTATTTATGAAGTCAAGTGCATCTACTGTGATTTTTTTTTAAGCATATATATATATATATATATATATATTATAGATATATATATATATATATATATATAATAGATGTATCTATTATATATATAATATTATAATATCCCTATATTTATAATATATATATATCTATATATCTATATATAATATTAGTATTATATATATATATAGATATATATTATATATTATTATAAATTATAATATATATATATATATATATATATATATATATCTATATATATAATATGATATATATAGATAATATATATTATTATATTATATATATATATATAATATATATATACTATATATATATAAGATAGATATATATCATATATTATATAGATAGATATATATATATAATATATATATATATAGATATATATATATCTATATATATATATATATATATATATATATATATATATATATATATATTTATATATATATATATTCAATCAGATAAGAGCATTAAAAAGGGTCCAGGAATCCACCAAACATTGTGAAGAATATTTTATTAGGAACGTTTCATACTACTTCAGAGTACATCTTCAGCCTGTAATTATAAATTGTGACAATTTAATTAATAGTAAAATAATACATTTTAAACCACACTTTTATCGAAGGTATGTTGATGACACTTTTTTATTATTTAAATATAAGTGGCAAAGTGAAGCCTTCTTGGATTTTGTGAATGGCCAGCATCATAATATAAATTTTACTATGGAAACAGAGGAGAATAACTGCTTATCATTTTTGGATCTAAAGATTGTTAAGGAAGATGATAGACTCAACACTACCATTTTTAGGAAACATACATTTTCGGGTTTGGGTAATAATTTTTATAGTTTTTGTTTTTTGAATTTTAAAATTAACGCCATCTCAACCCTGGTTTTTAGAGCTATGAAATATACCTCAAATTGGCATTTATTTCACGAAGAAATTGAATTTTTAAAGAGGTATTTTATTAACAATTCTTATCCAGTAAATGTTTTTTATAATGTAGTAAATAGAATTTTAAATAATAATTTTTCTGAGCAAGTTCCTTCCTATGATGTTAAGAAGCTAGTTATGTACTGTACCATTCCTTTTACATATAAAAACAAATTAGGCGAGCGAATAAGGAAAATCATTGAAAGTGAAATAGGTTGTTTAAAATTAAACTTGATTCCTGTCAACCCTAAAATTAAAAAAACAAAAATTGGAACATTTTTTACACACAAAGAAAACTACCACCGTTCATGGGATCCGACGTCATTTATAAATTTAATTGTCCGGGTTGTCCTGGTATTTACGTCGGATCGACCAAACGGTTACTAAAAGTGAGATATTCCAGTCACTTAGGTGTTAGCTACAGAACAGGACAACGAATAACAAATCCAGAATTATCCAATATCCGTAACCACGCCAAAATATGTAAAATTAATATTGATAAAACACATTTCTCAATCATTGACAGCACTCCCAACAATTACTTAACGACACTTGAGTCATTATACATCAAAAGACTGGTTCCTTCTCTAAATGCAAACGTGGCTGCTGCACGTTGTATTTAACATAACTGAGATCTGGGCCGAACTTTGTTTTCAAATCATTCCCTTCTCTACTTTTACTTAGGGTACTTGTCCTCTCATTATTTGTTTTAAATGTTTCTGTAAATTTTAATTAACATATTTCTTAAAGTTTTAGTCTATTGCTTGTTTTAAATGTTCTCTAAGGTTTTAATTAAACTTATTATCTTGATATTTTAGTCTTAATGTATTATTTTACTATTAATTAAATTGTCACAATTTATAATTACAGGCTGAAGATGTACTCTGAAGTAGTATGAAACGTTCCTAATTAAATATTCTTCACAATGTTTGGTGGATTCCTGGACCCTTTATCTATATATATATATATATATATATATATATGTAGATATATATATATTAGATATATATATATATATCTATATATATATATAATATAGATATATTTTTTATAGATATATAGATGTAATATATATATATATATAATATATATAGTATATAGATATATATATATATATATATATATATATATATATATCGATATAGAGATATATCGATTTATATTATATATATAGATATATATATATATCTATAGATATATAGATATATATAGATATATATAGAAAAAAATTTTATTAATATAGATCTATATAGAATATTATATATATATATAGATAGATATAGAGCTAGATATCGTATATATAGATAGATATATTCTATATATAGATCTATACTATATATGAGATTATATAGATATCATATATATATAGATAAGATATATGATAATATATATAGAGTATATCTCTATATATAGATATATATCTATATATATATATCTATATATATAATCTATATATCTAATATATATAATATATCTATATATATAGATATATAATATATATTTATCTATATATCTAATATATATCATATATATATATAGATAGATATAGATATATATATATATATATTTCTATATATCTAAGATATATATCTCTATATATCTAAATATATATATATATTATATATCTCTATATCTATATATCATATTATATATAGATATATATATATATATATATATCTAGATATCTATATATCTATAATCATATATATATATATATATATATATATCTATATATCTATATATATATATATATATATATAATATATATATATATATATATATATATAATATATATATATATACATATGAATAACTTGATCACGAAGTATAAAACGTGATGCTGTGTATAAATAAAGGTTTTTGCTTATAGAATGATTCCCCGAATGAAAATATGTTATTTATTTATTTATCTGTTTATTAATTTTTTTTGTCTAGCAAAAATTCGGGTGTAGTATGGTTAGTCCTTTAAGTCCTGTTTTATCTAATCTATACATGGAATACTTTGAAACTACAGTAATAAATGCAATAAAACCCAAAAATATGCTGTGGATGAGAAATGTAGGTGATATTCTAACATTTTGGGATAATAAATGGGAAATTTTAATGAATTCTTTTTCAAAATTAAATGCATTAGTGCCCAGCATCAGATTTAAAGTTGAATGGGAAACCGAAAACAAAATTCCTTTTCTTGATGTTTTAATAATCAGAGACATGACAGAATACAAATTTACCATATACAGAAAACCACCGTTCTCACTTTCCTACATTCACTACTTCAGCTACCATGACATTCCTATCAAGATAGGTGTAGCCATCAACCTATTCTTAAGAGCCTTACGAATTTGTTCTCCAGATTTCCTGGAAAAAGAATTTGAACTAATTCGTA
The DNA here is from genome assembly GCF_015104395.2 of Macrobrachium nipponense. Lineage (NCBI taxonomy): Eukaryota > Metazoa > Arthropoda > Malacostraca > Decapoda > Palaemonidae > Macrobrachium > Macrobrachium nipponense. Next base: position 51,692,634 of record NC_087218.1, read on the forward strand.
AGCAGCTTTTGTTTTTAAGGTATCCTGACCATATAATTGAGAAAGCAATTCACAAACCAAACATAATTTTCTACCGACCCCCTCAAGACAAGACCAGAGACACACCCAACAATAAAATAAAAATTCCACACCTGGACAGGATTAAGATGGTGACCCAGACCCTCGGGAAATCTAACCCTTTTGCATTTACTTACCCAAACACCTTAACCAAATCCCTGATTAACGTCCAACAAAAGACAGGCGTTTGGTCTACGAAATCCCATGCCTGGACTGTGACCAATCTTACATCGGATTTACAGGAAAATCACTTCCCCAGAGATTAATACAGCACAAACGGTCAGTTAGGTATGGACAACAGAACTCAGCTATTTTCAACCATATAAATGAACATAACCACAGTATAAACTAGAATTTGTCACGTATAACTTTATAGCAGCAACTGCCGGTACAAGAGTCAAATGATGGAATCGGCCTTGATTAAAGAGAGGCAGGTAATGAATATCACAAAGGGAGCATGGGACTCAGATATCATTAAGAAGATTTTCACTCAACCAACGCTTAAGAAGATTAAAGGAAGGTTATCAGTGGGAGTGACCTAAATTGGCATACCTGTGGATGGACCTCTTGGTATAAATACCACCTTTCCTGTAACTTTTCTCATTCATCTACCTGAAGAGGGAGACTGCAGTCTCTGAAATATAGTATTTCTCTCTCTATATTTTGGTGTTTTTATGGGCTCCTTTTATTAGATGGAATTCTGTTATAACAGAACATTTTTACCGGTCTTATATATATATATATATATATATATATATATATATATATATATATATCCCTTATATATATATATATATATATATATATATATATATATATATATATATATATATATATATATATATATATATACATATATATATATATATATATATATATATATATATATATATATATATATATATATATATTAGGGATTTTTAAGGTCAAATGACACTCGTTTAAACAAAATGAAACAAAACAACTAACTAGCAACTTGACCTGCTCTTATTCCGTTGCATATCCCTCTTGGGAGTTGGCTGAAATACAAACTAGGCAAAAAAAAAAACTCCCGTAGTTACAAAAATGTACTTTTTATTTCCCAAAATTAGCTAACATTAAAATGGAATGAAATTAATTAACTCTGACCCAAAAGAAGCGTTAAACTATCTTATTCCTCTCAAAATCATACTTAAGTAAGTACCGCCTCTTCCCTTAAGTGTCCATACATTAATAGTTTATTAATAGTCAAAACTAGTCAGAGAATAAACCCAGACTAACTTCGAATCCATCTGAAATAAAGAGACCATAATTATGACATCACTTAAATATTAAAGTTAGTCAATAAAGAATGTGTATTGCACCCATGTTTCTTTCTCCAGATGCAAGTAATGGTCACTTCAAATGTTAACTTTTCCAAAGTTCTCTCTTACATTACCTTGTCTGACGGACCTGCAACACTTCTCCCAGGCGTGTTCCACACACTGTCAAACACAATCAGTGAGTCCCCCCTTAGCACTTGTTCTCCAAATTAAATGTCATTTTCTGTTTGTTACAAACACACACACACACACACACACACACACCCGATTGGCACACAATAAGCATGCATGCTTCATGCCTGAAACTCGTGATCTTCGAGGCGTGTTATTGACCACAAAGTGCACTAGTAAGCTATTCTGTCTGTTTTTCATTTCAGCATATCTAACCAGCAAGAGCTAAGGTTAACAACTCATTACTGTGCCTTTAAGATACACACACACACACACACACACACACACACACATATATATATATATATATATATATATATATATATATATATATATATATATATATATATATATATATATATCTTAAAGACACAGTAATTAGAAGTAACCTTAGCTCATGCCGGTTAGAGACAGGCGCAAAACGCTGGATTCCTCGAGATATATATATATATATATATATATATATATATATATATATATATATTAAATTATATATATTCGAACGGCACAAGTGATATACATTGTATACATTGCAATTGTCAGTAAAACAGAGAGAGAGACGAGAGAGTGGATTTTCAGCTATCAAAACCGTAATAAATACGAGGAAATGTCAGCATATAAAAAAAACTATATATATATATATATATATATATATATATATATATATATATATATATATATATATATATATATATATATATATATATTAGAGAGAGAGAGAGAGAGAGAGAGAGAATGGATTGTCAGCCACCAAAACTGTAATAAATACGTGAAAATATCAGCATATATATATATATATATATATATATATATATATATATATATATATATATATATATATATATATATATATAAAACTAGATATATTAGAGAGAGAGAGAGAGAGAGAGAGAGAGAGAGAGAGAGAGAGAGAGAAGGTGAATAGACAACAGGAAGAGGATTATCAACTTTCAAAATCGAAATATGAATAAAGACAATGGCAGGTTAAATAAAAAAAAAAAAACATGCGTATTAATAGAGAGAGGAAGAGGGGGCGGGGGTGTGGAGGGGTGAACAAACAGCAAGAAAAGGGGATCATCAGCTCCAAAAATAGTAGAGTAAATCAAGGAGAGACCAGAGGAAACGTAGAAACGATATATATATATTAATAACAAGGGCAATAACATCCAAGTTCTCTGATCCAAAGGCTCAGAGAGGCTGGAGAGGAGGATCATGAACTTGGGCCATTAACCAAGTAGATACCAAACTTTAAATTGGATATTTTTTTTTTTGTTACTCGTAAATTACCACCACCAAAAAATAAGTAAATAAAACTTGTTTTGTTAGCTTTATTATTTTTTTGTCAATTTTTTTATTATTATTATTATTATTATTATTATTATTATTATTATTATTATTATTATTATTATTATTATTATTATTATTTATTATTAGTATTATTATTATTATTATTTATCACATAATACTCAGGGTAAGAAAAAACGAAGATAATTATGGACGAAACAGTAAATTGTCTTGAGTATAATTAAGTGTGGAGGTTTGTCAGCTACCAAAATTGAAATATAAATCAAGAAAATGTCAGCATATATGAAAACTATATATTTATAACTGAGAAAATTAATCATTCGGCACTGGTTAATCCTCTTACCTTTAGTTGCTGACTGTCTCTCTCTGCAAACGACATCAAACTAGGCTAATAAATTCTCGTAAATATAAAAATATGCTTTTAATTTCCCAAACTAGCTGAACATGATATGGAACAAAGTGATTAAAAGATGTCACACTAAGAACTAAGTCTGACCCACAAAAAACTGTAAATTGTCATTCTATTCTCCTGAATTAGACTAAGTAATCACTCCCAAACTCCCAAATTATTAATTACTACATTTCAATAGTCAAGTCTTTTAGAGAATCCCATTCTCTAGTATAACGCCATGGGCCCATCTGAAACAAAGAGACATATCCATTATATTCCCCAACACATAATTAATGTCAAATAAACATATACACATTACACTTCTCTCTTTTCAAAGGGAACTTTTCTTAAGTCCTTTTAAATGTGCCCTACCTTTCTATGGGTTTTCTTGACCCCGTGTCCGCCGTGTCCTCTCAGGAGAGTGTGTCCTTTCTCCTCAGTGTCGGGTGGTTGGACCCATCATTACATGTACAAACACACGTACATATCCAGACACAATAATCAAAACAATTCTTACATTTCAGCAAGCTTCGAAGAAGGCTTGTCGCTAGGCTCTCTCTTGTCTCTAAGCGAAGAAAGCTGAAGTACTACAATTCACCGACAAATTTGTTTTCTCCTTTAATATATTGAGAGAGAGAAAGAGATACAGACTTCAAAGTCTTCCTGAGAGAGAGAGAGAGAGAGAGAGAGAGAGAGAGAGAGAGAGAGAGAGAGATCACTATTCCAAAAGTGGATGCAATAAATTAACAGATTCCCTGAGAGACAGACAGACAGAGACAGAGAGAGAGAGAGAGATAGAGAGAGAGAGATCACTATTCCAAAAGCGGATACAGTAAAGTAACAGAATCCCTGAGAGAGAGAGAGAGATTACTCTTCCAAAGGTAGATGCAATAAAGTAACATAGACCCTGAGAGAGAGAGAGAGAGAGAGAGAGAGAGAGAGAGAGAGAGAGGGTCGGGGCGGGAACATCAAAGTTCTCCTCTGTGTCAAAGTGTAGAGCAACTTTGGATATCTGACACGTAAAAGTACTCGGGTACCTTTTCACGTTGTTTGACGGTTCCTGACTTTCCTTCAAGCTAATGAATTTTCGTCAGCGGGAGAAGTCCTTGGTGATAAAGGAACACAACACGTCTTCTTCTTTGGAGTATTCGCTTCTGCGTTCTCGTTTCAAATTGCTTTTAGAGTTGTTGTTGTTTTTTTTTCTTTTAAGCGTGCACATTCACGAGACTTATGGTATAGGTTTCAAATTGAAGGTTGAATTCTAGTTTTGTTTTCTCTTTTGTATTCGTTTATATGCAGATAGCCTTGCCTATGGTGTTTTACTTATTCTTGGCGTTCAAATGCACACACACACGCACACACACACACACACACACACACATATATATATATATATATATATATATATATATATATATATATATTATATATATATATGTATATATATATATATATATATATATATATATGCCAGAGTGCTTTAATGGGCCTATACTTGAGACGTATCCTGTTTTAAAAGAATTTATTTACAAATATATACATATGGTACGTATATAATATAGTAATATATATGTCTATATATAGATATATATCATATATTATTTAAATATATATATACATATATATAGATATAATATATATATATATATATATTACTGAATAAAATCCAAATTCTAAATTCGACATTTCTGTTCCAAAAGCCAATCATTACGTCTCGTGTCATCGTATATAACACAACACTAGCCAGATTAAAACGACAGTTTTACTTATATTGCTAACTGTTTGACAAAAGAATCACGTAACATCACTGTGACTAAAAAGCTCCATCATCTGAGGTCACGTTACCACCGAACTTCCATCTGTTATTAATCTTGCAAGGACATGTCATCCTGAAAGTTACGAATTCCTGAAGGATTCCTGAGGGTTGGATAGGATGGAGGAGGGTGAGGTTACTTGAGTTCAGAGCCGCAGGGAGTGGGAAACTTGTAATGTGTTCGGCATAGTTGGGAGGTCACCAGGTAACTTCCTGTAGATGACTTATTAACAGGTAGGGCTTGGCGCAGGTAGCATAATTAACGACGGGTAGGAGAATAAGAAGAAGGAGAGAGATCTAAGGTGATGGAGACCTAAGGATTATTTATTTATTTATTTATTTATTTATTTACTTATTTATTTATTTTGTTTTTGGTCGATCACAGTCCTCCAATTCGACTGGGTGGTTTTTATAGTAGTGGGGGGGGGGGGGGGGGGGTTCCGGGTTGCATCCTGCCTCCTTAGGAGTCCATCACTTTTCTCGCTATGTGCGCTGTTTCTAGGAGCACACTCTTTTGCAGTCCTGGACAAAGCTACTTCGGCATCTAGTTATTATTATTATTATTATTATTATTATTATTATTATCATTGATTCGGGGAAAAAACAAACGCAAAGTTTATTGTATATGTACATAGATTTTAAGATTAAACTTTACAGAATGCTTTCAGGATTCTGTTCGGTTCTTTAAAGCTATCTGCACAGTTTTAGTTTTATCTTTTGAATATATATACATATACATAACTGTAGTTTTTTTCTCCATTTTAAGACTCGTGCTACTACAATTATTTTATTATTATTTTTTTTTTTTTTTTTTTTTTTTTTGGTTATCACAGTCCTCCAATTCGACTGGTGGTATTTATAGTGTGGGGTTCCGGGTTGCATCCTGCCTCCTTAGGAGTCCCTTCATCTTCTTACCATGTGCGGCCGTGTCTAGGATCACACTCTTCTGCTGAGTCCTGGAGCTACTTCAGCCTCTAGTTTTTTCCAGATTCCTTTTTAGGGATCTGGGATCGTGCCTAGCTTTCCTATGATTATGGGTACAATTTTCCAATGGCATATCCCATATCCTTCTTATTTCTATTTTCAGATCTTGATACTTATCCATTTTTTCCCTTTCTTTCTCTTCAACTGTGTTATTGCGACATCAGTGAGTGATACTTTCTTCTTGATTTTGTCAATCAACGTCATGTCTGGTCTATTTGCACGTATCACCCTATCTGTTCTGATACCATAGTCCCAGAGGATCTTTGCCTGGTTGTTTTCTATCACTCCTTCAGGTTGGTGCTTGTACCACTTATTACTGCAAGGTAGCTGGTGTTTCTTGCACAGGCTCCAGTGGAGGGCTTTTGCCACTGAATCATGCCTCTTTTTGTACTGGTTCTGTGCAAGTGCCGGACATTCGCTTGCTATGTGGTTTATGGTCTCATTTTTCGTATTGCACTTCCTACATATGGGAGAGATGTTATTTCCATTTATCGTTCTTTGGATATATCTGGTTCTTAGGGCCTGATCTTTTGCCGCTGTTATCATTCCTGCAGTTTTCTTCTTGAGCTCTCCCCTCTGTAACCATTGCCATGTGTCATCGCTGGCCAGTTCTTTAGTCTGTCTCATGTATTGTCCGAGCATTGGTTTGTTGTGCCATTCCTCTGTTCTGTTTGTCATTCTCCTGTCTCTGTATATTTCTGGGTCTTCGTCTACTTTTATCAGTCCTTCTTCCCATGCACTCTTGAGCCCCTCATCTTCACTGGTTTTCAGATATTGCCCCATTGCTCTGTTCCCGATGTTGACGCAGTCCTCTGTGCTTAGTAGTCCTCTCCCTCCTTCCTTTCGTGTTATGTATAGTCTGTCCGTATTTGCTCTTGGGTGTAGTGCTTTGTGTATTGTCATATGTTTCCTCGTTTTCTGGTCTATGTTGCGGAGTTCTACCTTCGTCCATTCCACAATTCCTGCGCTGTATCTGATTACTGGCACTGCCCATGTGTTTATGGCTTTTATCATATTTCTGGCATTGAGTTTTGACTTGAGTATCGCCTTGAGTATATATTCTTTCCTGATCGTGTCCTTCATCTCTTGGTGTTTTATATTGCCTCCTTCCATTATTTGTATCCCGTCTCATCTATGTGTTTGATGTTGCTCCCATCTGGTAGCTTTATCCCTTCAGTCCTGGTTACTTTCCCTTTTGTATGTTGACTAAGGCACATTTTTCTATTCCAAACTCCATCCTGATGTCCCCAGATACAATCTTTACAGTCTGGATCAGGGTATCTATTTCCTTGATTCTCTTACCATACAGCTTGATGTCGTCCATGAACATCAGATGGTTGATTATGTTGCCTCTTTTCTTGAGTTGGTACCCGGCATCCATCTTCTGCAGTACTTTTGTCATGGAAGATCCCTCTCCTGATATTAACCTCTGCTAGTCTTATTCCAGAGCTTGTAAGTATTGTATTCCAGTTGCGCATTGTATTTTTGAGGAAGCTGATGGTGTTTTCCTCTGCCCCATATATTTTCAGGCATTCTATTAGCCATGTGTGTGGTATCATGTCGAAGGCTTTCTTATAGTTTATTCATGCCATGCTTAGGTTGGTTTTCCTTCTCCTACTGTTCTTCATTACCATTTTGTCTATCAGGTGCTGGTCTTTCGTGCCCCTACACTTCCTTCTGCAGCCTTTCTGTTGGTGGGGGATGGTGTTTGTATCTGCTAGGTAGTTGTATAGCCTTTCACTGATGATACCTATTAGTAACTTCCACATTATTGGTAGGCAGGTGATAGGCCTGTAGTTACTGGCTATATTTCCCTTACTCATGTCTTTCTGGACTAAGGATGTTCTTCCTGTGGTCATCCATTTGGGCGCATGGTGATTTGTGATACAATGCTGGAGTTGTTCTGCTCTTCTTGGGTGTAGGGCCTTGGAAGTTTTTGAGCCAGTATCCATGGACTTCATCGGGACCTGGGGCTTTCCAGTTTGGCATTTTCTTTAGTTGGTGTCTGACCGTGTCTGTCGTGATGTCAGTGAATCTTGTTTTATTTTCCCTGTTTCTTCTGCCTTGACTTCCTGGAGCCATGTTGCATGTTTGTTGGGTGATACCGGATTGCTCCATATTTTTTCTCAGTCGCTTACTTGGTTCGGCTTCAGGAATTTCTTGGTGGTTGTCTTCCCCTCTTAGTTGGCTGTATAGTCTTCTGGTTGGTTCCGAATAGTTTGTTCTGTTGGTATCCCTTATTCATGTATCGTTGGATCTTTTGTGTTTTGGCCTTAAGCCTCTGTTTTATATCTTCTATTGTGTTGTTTAGTCCCCTCTCCTGTACTTTGTATTTCTCGTTTAGTTCCTCTCTTGTTTTCTTGCTTCTTAGCCTTTTGTCTGCCATCTGTCTCAGTTTACTCAAGTCAGATCTCATCACCATTATTTGCTTTTCCAGGCGCCTTTTCCAAGGCGGTTGCTGTTTTTGGTTTCTGTTGAGTTGGTTGTGCTGGTGGTGTTGGTGTTCGTGTCACCATCAGTTCTGCTACTAATCTTTCTCCTGCATACGTCAAGTTATTTGTTTCTGTGATGGTGGTGTGTATTAGTCTCATTATTTTTATTGACCTCACTTGTTTTCTCCCTTAATTTCTTGGTGTTTTGTAGGCTTTTCATGGAGGGGATCTTTGTTCTCTCTGTATCTGGCTTCATTATTATTATTATTTATTATTATTATTATTATTATTATTATTATATTATTATTATTATTATTATTATTATTATTATTATTATACAGTAGATGAAACCTATTCATAAGGAACAAGCCCACGAAAGGAGCATTGACACGAAATTCAAGCTTCCAAAGAATATGGTGTCCATTAGGATATCTTAGAACAACCTAGTCTACGTGTGCAAAAGTATATAAACAGTTTGCATATACGCAATTCTTAAAATGTCTAGTTATGTCGTTACTTACAATAACGACATGGAAAATCAATTTTTATTGAATATCTATGTTCATGCTGTATATGGAAAATGTTCTTTATATTACATAGCGTTAAGTGGAAATGTGCAGGTTGTGTACAAATGAATGTTTTATTTATATTTAATTGTAATAAGCGTTGTTACCAAGGAATGTTGTCTTGTGAATGGTTTGTATAATTGGTTAACAATGCGATGTAAGTTGTTTGATAGTTTCGTTCGGTTCGTTTGGTTTGGTGGTTCGTTCGTTTTGTTGTTGGTGGCTTCGTTCGTTTGTTGTTAAATTTGTCGTGAGCGAACGAGGCCGAAGTCGTGTGTTTGGGTGAGAGAGCGAACATATTATTTTCGACACGAAGTGAGCAAAGGGTATGAAGTCAGTCGCTTCTCAACATTGGTACTGGTAGAGTGGGTTTGTAACAGGAGAACTTAATCAGAGTGAAAAGGATTTCACTTCGATTAACGATGTCGTTCCTTCCCAGCATTTATTGAAGTGGATGGATTAATCAACCGAAGTTTGGATGAGTATTATATGATATATTATTTAATTTGCCTTGACTGGGATGAAATCGCTAGGGATATGCATATCTGTGCGTGGGATTCCGTGACTGGGTAAAATTGATATATATTAGTGGTATCGTGGTTTTACCCGTGCCTATTGTAATCCGAACTCTGGCAACAACTTCATGTTAAACTAGTAAGTAATAATTCGGGGGCAAAACACATAGAATATAGTATATATGTCCTTTCATGGTCTGTAAACACAACGCAATGAATTCTTTATGTAGAGATTAAGGGTCTTGAGTTTCTCTTAAACGAACTCTTGTAATTAGTAATTTCTGTAATTGACTGAGTCATATATGTGTTGTGAGCTAAGTTGGTAAAAGTTTGTAGTACTTGTCCGCGGTATATATGATGTCGTGAGCCAGCCGTTTGTGAATCTTTAGTATAAGTCCGCAGAAATATGTTGCCGTGTTAACCAGGTTTATGTGAAATTTGTGAGATTTTCGATAATTTCTTAGTTTTGAACGCCGATCATATAATAATTCTTTGGTTTAGTCACGTGTTGTACGATTAGTTAACCGTTGGTTATTCTGTAGGACATTTATGCAGTGTTTTCTTGCTATTAACTATGTTGTGTTGATGTTTTGCTGGATATGCCTGCCCTCCATAACCTGTTGTCTCATTTAGTTTTTGCGCGTTTCTTTAAATTAGTATGCGGTATCCTGCCTACATAACCAGACGTGGTTAACCCGTTTCCTTTTCCTCATTTGAGGTCCCGCAAGGAACATTAAATTTACTTTTTTTTTCGCGCCATTTGTAGGTAAGTAGGGTATTCAGGTTTGATTAAAACAGTTTTGAATATGAAGTTTTAACTAAATTAGTAAGGCCTTGTCCTACTTGCCTTAAGCCTTAAATTTGGTTTTGTTATTTTTTCCCTTACTTTGAATTAATGTAAATTTTCTCTTGTTAGAATATTATATCTCTCTTAACAATTTAATAATGAATCGTAAAGTAGCTATTGTGGGACATTCTCATGTCACCCATATGGAGAACTTGTTTTAATAGTGGTAGATCGGCATTATTGGAACCCTTAGAATATAAGACATTTGGTAGACCATGGGGCTGTTACAACCAACCTTATGACACCTGGCATGATAACCGAACTTACTACCTATGGGTTCCCTAGTATCACTATCTTGTTCATAGGTAGCAATGACTTAGATGTACCAGGAGATAACCCTAACCTGGTGAATAGTGTTCACAAAAATATTCTAGGATTGGTAGAAAGTCTACGTGCAGTCAATAATTCAGAGGTTTTTTGTTGTGTTAATAGAAGTACGTAAAAACACCATCTAGAACCTCTGCCGAAAACTATCAAAAAGAAAAAAAACTATTTAAACAAAAAATTAAGCGAGATACAAGAGTTAGGGTGATCCCTACTTTATTATCAGAATGTGATTTAGCAAGAGATGGGAATCATTTTCATCATAAAAGTTACAGGGCATTGGCTCAACGTATTTGCGTTGAGTCAACAAATATGTGGAAAAGTAAAGGGTGGTAGAAGGTGAGTAGGATCGTGGTTACCCGTCCTTCCCCTTCAGATTTAGGGCTGGGTTAAGTATGGGACAGGGCCTGCACATTCCACTACGCACGTATAATAAAATTTTCTCCTTTTCATTGATTGTTTAATTGGGAGAAAATTATTGGGTGATGAATCACTTTTGTGAAAATTTGCTATTTAACTTTGAACCCAGTTATTATAGTTGGATGCATATTTATTAATTATTGAAAATTTGTGAATATTATATTGTATTTGTATTTTCTGAGTTTGGTCTTGTCACGATGGAGTCGTTGACGCGTAGACGTGGCGGTTATAAATCCGTTATCACACGTTTTATTGGGAAGATGACCGAAGTGATCGATTCAACTGACATTGATGCTATAAACTTCCCTTAGGATTCTCTTTTAGATAATTTGAACAAAGTTCTTGTTTTGGATGAACAAATTTTGGATTCAGTTAAAGAAGAAGAAATGTCTGATGAAATGATAAATCAAGCTGAATATGCAAGAGACGTCCGTACACACATCGGCAGACTCAATAGCTCTATTACTAACAGTTTGAAGATACTAAATCCGCTAACACAACCACCGCCACTACCTACAGCCAGTGTTAGATTGCCCAAACTGGATCTTCCACATTACTCTGGAGATATATTAGAATGGAATTCCTTCTGGGAACTATACCATGTGTCAGTACATCAGCGGAAAGACTTGGAACCAATTCAGAAAGTTTTCATATTTACGAAGTTTGCTCACAGGAGAAGCTTCGAAATTAATCTCTGGATTTAAATTTGAGGCTGCCAATTATCCACAAGCTGTAGCTCTTCTCCTATCTACTTATGGAAAGAGAGATGAGATTAAGTCATCTTCTGTGAGAAGATTGCTAGAAATGGAGTCTCCTGCTGCCAATTCTGAATCGTTGCAAACTTTCAGAGCTAATTTTGAATGCTCAATAAGATCGCTTGAAAGTGAAAAGCTGGAATAAATGAGCTTTATACTATTTTGCTCTATACCAATTGCCTCAAAGCGTCAGAGACGGTGAAGCGTAGGTGTGGAGACGATTGGTTGGTATTAGACACCTTTAAAAAATACCTAGAAGAGGAAATTTGCAATCTAAGAACCTTTTGTTTCAACTGATGTGAATAAAACTGAAAACCTGTCGTCAATATCAACATTCACAGTAAATCAATCCCAAGGTGTTAGACAAAACCAAGGGAAATGTAAAAAAGTCCAGTTATCAGCAATCCAAAAGATGTTCTCTTTGTGATAAAGAACATTGGTGGACACAGTGCAAAACTTACGCAACCAGAGATGAAAAGTTGAATCGCATTAGAGCTTTACAGTTATTGTTTTGTGTGTGCTTCTAAGAAGCATTTTAGTGTGGACGTGACAAACCAAGTTGCATTAATGGTTGTAAGATGAGACATCATCGCACTTGTGTGATAAGGACCAAACCGGAAAGCAAAGCAAGAATAAACAAAGTGGTGTACAAGTGGGAACGCTATCAGTAAATGAGCAGGACAAACCAAATAAGTCAGGTAAGCAATCCATATTGCCAACAGCAACAATTCCCCTGAAAGGGAAGAAAGGTCGCATGGTACGACTTAGAGGGCTGTTGGATACTTGTGCCGAGAGAACGTTCATTAAAAGATCAGCTCTAGAGAGACTGCAATATAGGTCCAAAGGAGTTGAAAAGATAGCCTTGAGAGGTTATCTAACTAGTAAACCTGTTCATGAATACGAGATGATAAGCGTAGCCATACCGCATAAAGATAAGTTGATAATAATGGACTGCATAGTGGTGGATGACTGCCAGAATAGCGAAGAAATTTGACATTAAGAGAAGTTTGAAGTCTTTATGTAAAACTAAGATCAACTTGGCTGATAAAGATTTTGATGTTTGCCTGTTGAGAATCAATCAACTATTGAATTGTAATAGGGGTTGATAATGTTTACAATATTTTGCATCCAGGGTTCAAAAGGGTTAGAAAACTTAATATTGCTGCCGACCATATTCGGTTATGTGGTGACAGGCACATGCAGTGCTTCCCCCACTAGGGAGACTCATGTGACAATTTTGAAGCTAGCTGTACAAACTGAAGAAATTGAAGCTAACTCATAATGAAAATCCCCAAGACTGATCTGGACGCATTGTGGAGTTTTGGATAGATTGGGAATAGATTGCAGTGAGTTCGCGAGAACAAGACCAGAGGGTCTTAAAGGACTTTGAGAGCACTATAACATATTCTGAAATTGATAAACAGTATGTTGTGGCGTTGCCGTGGAGAACCAATAGATTCAGATTGAAGACAAATTTTGGTTTAGCATGAGCAGACTTCGACAGCAGACCATCAAGTTTCAGAAGGATGTGGATTACTTGGATCATTATCAGAAAATCTTGCAAGAGCAAGAAGATAGAGGATTCATTGAGAAGGTGATCTATATAAATCTGATGTGGATTGTCATTTACTTGGACATCATGGGAGTGCTTAAAGACAGTGCCACTACTCCAATAAGAATAGTGTTTGATGCTCATCAAAACAAGGTAAAAATGGATTAAGTCTGAATGATTGTCTATGGACTGGACACACGTAACGGCTGATCTACTCAGAGTCCTGCTGCAATTTAGAACTAACACCTTTGCTTGTATTGGTGATATTGAGAAGGCATTTTTAATGGTACAGTTGCGTGAAGAAGATCGCAATTATACGCGTTTTTTGTGGTTGGAAAATCCAACAGATCCCAATAGTAAATTAATAGTATACAGATTTAGAGTATATTATTTGGAGCTACATGTTCACCTTTCTTCTAAATGCAACCATCAAGCATCACTTGTCCACTGTGGTCTCGTGGTTACCCCGGTCCAATACAGTGAATGTAGTGGAAAGATTGAAGAGGGGTTTGTATGTAGATAATTTACAATTTACGGCTAATAGTGAATCTGAGTTGATGGATTTATTCTTTAATGCCAACAAAATTTTTGCTCAGGCTCACTTATATTTGAAGGAGTGGGTTAGCAATAGCGAGTCTATACAAACTATTGCTGCTGCTTATCAAATTGAAGCCAAACAAAAACAAATTCATAAAGTATTGGGATTGAATTGGGATATAATTAAAGACGTCTTAACTATAAATCCAACAAGTATTAATAGATCGAGTCAAACAAGCGAGAGATTCTCAGTACCGTTGCCCAATATACGATCCATTGGGATTGCTTCTCCTGTTACTATGAAAGCAAGGATATTTTTGCAGAAATTGTGGAAGCAACATCTGGATTGGGACGAACAACTCGCCAACGCCCGCTACAAGAGGAATGGAGTGAATTACGCAAGGACTTAGAGAAGTGTATTGAAATATCTTTTTCCTAGGAGTGCTATGCCTGGGAACTGGTGATACCTTGCACATATTCTGCGATGCTAGCGAAACTTCATAGGTTGTGTGGCCTATAGAGCAAATGGTGAAAGCTCTAATATAATTATGGCAAAGGGTAGAGTGGCGCCCATCAAGGAATTGACTATTCCGAAAATTGGACTAATGGCATTGTTGCTAGGAGCAAGAATGGCCAAACTTTATTATTGACTCCTTTGATGAGAAGGAGTTTGAAAAAACAATTATATGTCTGGTCAGACAGTAAAGTTCGCCCTTAGCTGGATTGTGTCCAATGTAATGTTCTGCCTGTGTTTGTGAGAAACAGAGTAATTGAGATTAACTCTTTGATTCCGGGGTCAGTCCTGTCTTACGTACCCTCTTCTGAAAATCCCAGTGATTGGTTGACACGGGGAAAGAGGACTAAGGTGTTAGCAAAAAACTCCTTTTGGTGGGAGGGACCCCCCCTTGGTTAAAAAATCACACACTGCCAATTGATAGGTCCATGGGTGGGGTGTACACACATGCATGGGTGAACAGGACATTGTGGTCAATGTTGTAGGGGACATAGATGCAAACACGCCTGCTGGATTGGGAAAGATTCAGCAGAGCTGACAAGGTCTTTAAGACCCATAGCTTGGATAATGCGATTTATAAAGAATTGCAAAAAACTATCAACCAATGACAGAAAAACTGGTGGTTTGACTCTGGAAGAGTTGCAGGAAGGAAGATCAAAACAATTGTTCTCGTGCAGAGAGAGTACTTTCCAGAAGAATATAAAGCCCTAAAGAGGGAGGAAACAAACCCAAAATTGACATTAATTCGCAGTTGAATTTGTTTTTGGATAAGAATGTAATGAGATGTAGAGGCAGGTTGGAACACGCGACACTGCCTGAAGAAGTCAAATTTCCTACTTTACTGCCAAAGGGTTGTGTTCTGAGTAAGTTAATAATAAGACGACATCATGTGATGCAAGCACACAGGGGTGGGGGTGAACGCTACTGTAGCTAGTGTAAGACAGGAGTTCTGGATTCCACAGCTGCGACAACTAGTCAAGAGCGTGTTACATCATTGTGTGATCTGTAAGAAAGTTCAAGGAAAACCATATAGAACTAATATAGTACCCCCAGCGCCATTGCCGGAATTCCGGGTACAACGGAAAACAACCTTTCAGCGTTACGGGGGGTGGATTACACCGGTGCTTTATGGATAAAAGAAGGGAAGCAAAATCCGGAGAAGGTTTATATCATACTATTCACATGCCCGATCACTAGGGGTATACATCTGGAAGTAGTCAGAAATCAGTCCGCTGACTCATTCCTCATGGCCTTCCGGAAGTTTAGCAGCCGTAAAGGCTTTCCTTCACTAATGTTGAGTGACAACGCCACTACTTTCGTAGCAGCATCTGAATATCTGAAAACGATGGCAGATAGCCCCTTTTCAAAACCATCTGGAGAACATCGAGTGTAAGTGGAAATTTATACCAGCAGAGCACCTTGGTTTGGTGCAATCTGGGAGAGATTGATCAGATTATTGAAGAACTGTATGAAGAAGGTAGTCGGTCGAGCTCTTCTCAGTTATGATGAATTATCCTGCATTTTGGTGGAATTGGAATCTATCATAAATGACAGGCCACTAAGCTACACATTGGGGGGACCTTGATCAGAAGGAGATTTTAAACAACTATCATCTGATCTTGGGTAGAAAATTAAGATCCTTTCCCAAGGAAACAATTAATTGGGAGGAGGTATCTGAAGATCCATTGTATAGTAAAACAGAAAATGTAGAAAAGAGATTCCTTTACATATCCAAATTGTGTGATCAATTATGGAAAAGATGGGAAGGAACATGGAATATTTGATTTCTTTAAGAAAGAGACTCATCGAATTGGAGTCCAACATAATTCTTGGCCCAAAATAGGAGATGTCGTCCTCGTAAACTGATGAAGGCCAAGAAACAAATGGAAGTTGGGTCAGGTGATTCAGGTGCATGTGGGGTCTGACAATGTAGTTAGAGTAGCTACCCTCAAAACCTCCCATGGTCAGATCATGCGTCCCATTGTGAAATTGTACCCGTTAGAGTTGTGGCAACGAAGTTGAGACTCCTGATCCTGCCAAATTTCCTGAAGTGAGTACTCGACCATCCAGGAAGGCGCTCGGGTGGCTGCAGAAACTAGAAAAGATTGATTCAAAAGGGACTGTTGTAAATATAGTATATTAGACTTTTGGTGGCGGGGAATATGTCGTTACTTACAATAACGACATGGAAAATCAATTTTATTGAATATCTATGTTCATGCTGTATATGGAAAATGTTCCTTTATATTACATAGCGTTAAGTGGAAATGTGCAGGTTGTGTACAAATGAATGTTTTATTTATATTTAATTGTAATAAGCGTTGTTACCAAGGAATGTTGTCTTGTGAATGGTTTGTATAATGGTTAAACAATGCGATGTAAGTTGTTTGATAGTTTCGTTCGGTTCGTGTTGGTTTGGTGGCTTCGTCGTTTTGTTGTTAAATTTGTCGTGAGCGAACGAGGCCGAAGTCGTGTGTTGGGTGAGAGAGCGACATATTATTTTCGACACAGAAGTGAGCAAAGGGTATGAAGTCAGTCGTTTCTCAACATTGGTACTGGTAGAGTGGGTTGGTAACAGGAGAACTTAATCAGAGTGAAAAGGATTTCACTTCGATTAACGATGTCGTTCCTTCACCAGCATTTATTGAAGTGGATGGATTAATCAAACGAAGTTTGGATGAGTTTATATGATATATTATTTAATTTGCCTTGACTGGGATAAATCGCTAGGATATGCATATCTGCGTGGGATTCCGTGACTGGGTAAAATTGAATATATATTAGTGGTATCGTGTTTTACCCGTGCCTATTGTAATCCGAACTCGGCAACAACTTCATGTTAAACTAGTAAGTAATAATTCGGGGGCAAACACAATAGAAATAGTATATATGTCCTTTCATGTCTGTAACACAACGCAATGAATTCTATGTAGAGAAGGGTCTTGAGTTCTCTTAAACGAATCTGGTAATTAGTAATTTCTGTAATTGACTGAAGTCATTATATGTGTGCTTGTTTGACCCCCATAATGAGTGACAATAAGTTATCGGAAATACGTTTGAAATCTTGAAGATATTGACAGAAACTTAAAGCATGAGTTCACCACTTTTTAAAGACTTCCACATCGTTTTGCAAGCAATCATTTTTCTTTTTTCCTCTTGAAATTATTTTAAACTCCGGGACACGAAGAAGAAAACGTTAATTGCATTTCAGAAATTACGACATTTCTCAAAAAGCATCGCATCTGAGCATATTCCTGCTAAAATAAATAAATGAATAAATAAAAAGAAAAAAAAACTGTGGCCACGAAGATGAATAAAGGAAAAAGAAAACGTTAATTGTATTTCAGAAATTACGTCATTTCTCAGGAAGCATCGTATCTGAGCAGATTGCTGCCAAAAGAAGAAGAAGAAGAAGAAACTTTGAAGTTACTAATTTAATTTCAAGGGGTACGATCTACGATCTCTCCCACACAGTTCCGATCAAATTTTTGGGCCGGAGAAAAAAAACCTAACTTTCGCCACCGCTTCCTCTCGCGGGAACACATACCGGCGGGGGGTGGTGGGGGCCGGGGGTTGGGGGTAGGTGGCGGAAGAAGAAGAAGCCAAAGAATTCCCCGCGGCCGAGGAAAAGTTGTTCCTGACTTAGTTTTGGGACACTGAAAGTACCTCCGTTGTCCTTCACTTGGGTGGCTCTCATTCTTCGAGGTTGTTCGACGGCTTCCCGAAGTTTAATAATGAGCTTCGGCGTCGAGCCCGGATGTCACTCGTGATGGCGAGGACATTTTCTTTTTAGGGGGCAAAATGAGTAGCTCCTTCTTGGAAATCCCGGAATATTATTTTTTTTATTGCGAGTAGAATGAGTAGTTTCTTGGACAACCTTGATTATTGCCTTTTTTTATGGCGAGGAGAATGAGTAGCTCCTTCGTGGACAACCTTGGCTATTATTTTTGTTTAGGTCATCCAAACCTTCGTCAGTGTAAGTTTTATACGAGGTTTTTAGAACATGCTGCTTTGTGGCCATCCATAATACTTTTTTTCATGGGTGTCTGAAATTTTTATGGAGTCTTAGAAAGTTTTCCTTTTGACATTTAATTCACATTGACTTTTAACAGTTCTGTTCATCTTGCACCCTTCATGACTCCAGTTACTCCCTGTTGCCTTACATCCTTCCAGAAGGGCTTTTTAATTAATCCTTATTGCCTTACATCCTTCCAGAAGGGCTTTTTAATTAATCCCTATTGCCTTACATCCTTCCAGGAGGGCTTTATAATCCCTATTGCCTTACATCCTTCCAGGAGAGCTTTATAATCCCTATTGCCTTACATCCTTCCAAGAGGGCTTTATAATCCCTATTGTCTTACATCCTTCCAGGAGAGCTTTATAATCCCTATTGCTTACATCCTTCCAGGAGGGCCTTATAATCCCTATTGCCTTACATCCTTCCAGGAGAGCTTTATAATCCCATATTGCCTTACATCCTTCAGGAGAGCTTTATAATCCCTATTGTCTACATCCTTCCAAGTAGGGCTTTATAATCCCTATTGGTCTTACATCCTTCCAGGAGAGCTTTATAAACCCCTATTGCCTTACATCCTTCCAGGAGGGCTTCATAATCCCTATTGCCTTACTTTCTTCCAGGAGGGCTTTATAATTCCCTATTGCCTTACTCCTTCCAGGAGAGCTTCATAATCCCTATTGCCTTATATTCTTCCAGGAGAGCTTTATAATCCCTATTGTCTTACATCCTTCCAGGAGAGCTTCATAATTCCTATTGCCTTACATTCTTCCAGGAGAGCTTTATAATCCCTATGCCTTACATCCTTCCAGGAGAGCTTTATAATCCCTATTGCTTACATCCTTCCAGGAGAGCTTCATAATCCCTATTGCCTTACATTCTTCCAGGAGAGCTTTATAACCCCTATGCCTTACAATCCTTCCAAGAGAGCTTCATAATCCCTATTGCCCTTACATCCTTCCAGGAGAGCTTTATCCCAATCCCTATTGCCTTACAATCCTTCCAGGAGGGGCGGCTTTATAATCCCCCATTGCCTTACATCCTTCCAGGAGAGCTTTATAATCCCTATTGCCTTACATCCTTCCAGGAGAGCTTTTATAATCCCCATTGTCTTACATCCCTTCCAGGAGAGCTTTATAATCCCTATTGTCTTACATCCTTCCAGGAGGGCTTTATAATCCCATTGCCTTACATCCTTCCAGGAGAGCTTTATAATCCCTATTGTCTTATTCATCCTTCCAGGAGGGCTTTATAATCCCTATTGTCTTACATCCTTCCAAGGATGGAGAGCTTTATAATCCCTATTGCCTACATCCTTCCAGGAGAGCTTCATAATCCCTATTGCCTTACTTTTCTTCCAGGAGGGCTTTATAATCCCTATTGCTTACATCCTTCCAGGAGAGCTTCATAAATCCCTATTGCCTTACATTCTTCCAGGAGAGCTTTATAATCCCTATTGCCTTACATCCTTCCAGGAGAGCTTTATAATCCCTATTGCCTTACATCCTTCCAGGAGAGCTTTATAATCCCTATTGCCTTACATCCTTCCAGGAGGGCTTTATAATCCCTATTGCCTTACATCCTTCCAGGAGAGCTTTATAATCCCTATTGCCTTACATCCTTCCAGGAGGGCTTTATAATCCCTATTGCCTTACATCCTTCCAGGATGGCTTTAATAATCCCTATTGTCTTACATCCTTCCAGGAGAGCTTTATAATCCCTATTGCCTTACATCCTTCCAGGAGAGCTTTATAATCCCTATTGCCTTACATCCTTCCAGGAGAGCTTTATAATCCCTATTGCCTTACATCCTTCCAGGAGAGCTTTATAATCCCTATTGCCTTACATCCTTCCAGGAGGGCTTTATAATCCCTATTGTCTTACATCCTTCCAGGAGGACTTTATAGCAGAACCGTCCCAGTGGAATAAAAATTTTAACTATATCTCTTGTTTGGCTGTTCCTGATGGAATGCTTTAAATTATAATTCCCTATATTTGGAACAACTGTCTGATTACAACTGTTATAGCTGCAGTAATATTTTATTATCTGCCAAGGGCAGCGAGACTCATCACAAGGCGAGAATTCTTACTGAAACAAGATGAATAAAAGCTTCAATTTCCTGTGAAGGTGAAAGATGTGAAAAAAATTAGATATCCTTTTCTTTCTGCTGTTACACGTAATATGAGGAACATTCGACGCTCAATAAGAGTTAGAGAACGTAAGCAACTGTTTAAAAAAATTAATTATGGTTTGAACTGCTCTTCATATTTACTGCTTCATGAAATGAAAGCTCGGTGTAAAAATGCATTTAACGTAAAGAAAAGATACAAATACAGCGATTTTTTGGTAAAAAAAGTTAACGAAATAGGATATGATTTCCTTCCCAAAATATTCACTGCAGAAGGACAGGGATCATTGGCAGGATATCGGAAAATCCCGAGAAGATCCTTTTTCCTTCGTTCGGTCCTACTTTTTTTTTTTCTATCCTGGATTTAAAATCCTGCTGCGGCCGGAGTGAGAAGGAACCCTAGTTTGGAAGTTAGTCAATCTGCAACCCCTTTCATTCCTTTTACTGTACCTCCGGTTCATATTCTCTTTCTTCCATCTGGTGTTCCATTCTCTCCTAACAGTTGATTCACAGTGCAACTGCTTTGAGGTTTTCCTCTCTGTTAAACCTTCAATACCTTTTGACCGTCAATTCCCCTGTCAGCGCTGAGTGACCTCATGGTTCCCAGCGTTAGGCATTTGGCCTGAAGACTATATTCTGTCCTGGGAGCATCCTTAAGAGACAAAAGGCTATGATGCATAGGACACATAGGATCTATTGAAAAAGGGAAGCGACCCGACTTATCGAAAACTTCATTTCGACAATGCATATGATCCGTATGTTCTATTAATAACGGTTTATTTGATATTGACTTTATTAAACGATTTCAATAACGCTGTTTGTACCGGAAAGTCCCTGTAGTAATGACAGCTATATTGAATATTGAATTCATTGTGTTGCGCAATAAAAAGTAAATTCAATTGCGGCCGACAATTAATGAGCAATTAGACTGCGGTAGTACTAATTGTAATAGTTACACTTTTAACAAGTTGGCAATTTGAAGTAGAAGATAAAAAGAGAGAGAGAGAAAAAAGAAGCGAACTTTGACAAAAGAATACCGAGAAAAATGTCTGAATTACGAACGATTTCTAATATGTCGGACGTCGAGCTACTAAATTGAATAAAAGTCTAATTGAAAAGAGATTGGCCTAATTACTGATTCTGTTTGATTTCTAGAATTTTTTTTTCTATTTTTAATTTCTCAATCATGGCGCTGGAAATGTGTGAAGTTTGGTAGGTCATCATTTCTGTCGTTTTCACTGTAGGCACCACTTAAATTTAAAGTTCCCTTATTTGCCCCAAACTGCTAAACCCCTTTCCATTCCTTTTACTGTACCTCCGTTCATATTCTCTTTCATCCAGTCTTGCTTTCCACCTTCTACTTACGACTGAGAGGTTTTCCTCCTGTTGCACTTCTCAAACCTTATTAATCTAAATTTCCCTATCAGTGCTGAATAGCCACGTAGGTCTCAGCGCTTGGTCTTTGGCTTATATTTTATATTCCATTACATTCTATTTATATATTTTATTTGAGTTACGTGATTCATTTCGTCTGTATTAGAAAGACACGTTATGTATTTATGTGTGTACATGTAATTACACCTAATGTACACCTTATTTACACCCAAAATACACCCAATATGCAATGCCGAGTTCAGGACAACGGTATTAACATCAGTAATTTGATTTCCAGTTTTTTTCATGTTTTTTTTAGCTGAAATGTGCAAAGTTTAAGAAGCTAATTCTTGTGGTTTACGTGTTGATAGACTGAGTGATTTATTTATATCATCTGGCGTCACGCTGGCTATTTTGATCGACGTCTAACGGACAGTTTTGATCAGTAATAATTACTGAGTCCAAGAAAAAAAAGTCGAAGAAAAATTAGAGAAAAATATGAATAAATAAAACGGAAACATTCGTTGAACCATGCATGTACAATCAATACTCATTAATAAAAATGCATTTCTGTTTGTTAGGAAGAGCTCAGAGGTCCATATCAGGCCTCTTGCTGCTTTCCACTCCTTACCACACCACACCCTAAGGCCTCCCAAAGTGAAAGGACCCGCCCGTGCTGGTATATAGCCGACGTAACCTATACCAATCGTCATACATCTTGTACTTACGATTCAATAGCTCAGTATTTAGAGTCATATATATATATATATATATATATATATATATATATATATATATATATGTGTGTGTGTGTGTGCATATCTAAAAATATTCCTATATATAACTATATATGCAAAATATATACATATATATATGCATATGTAATTGTTGTGTATATATATAAAACATATATATGATATATATATATATTATATATTATATCTATATATATATATAATATATATATATATATATATCTATATATATATATATATTATATAGTCTATATATCTATAATATATGATATATATATATATAGATATATATCTATATATATATAGATATATATATATATATATATATATACTATATATATATATATATAGATATGATTAGATATA
>NC_087218.1:51718256-51738256 GCF_015104395.2 Macrobrachium nipponense
ATATATATACATATATATATATATATATATATATATATATATATATATATATATATTTATGTATATATTTATATATAGTATATATATATGTTCTGTCATTCATCTACCTCTCTCTTTATATTTTGTACATAATATACATATATATATATATATATATATATATATATATATATATATATATATATATATATATATATATATGTGTGTGTGTGTGTGTGTGTGTGTGTATGTATCCCCTCCTTATCCCTAAACTACACAGACTGGGAACTCTTACTATTTATTTCCCAAAGCAATTGGTTATAACAAAGAACAAAATGATTAACAAGTCATAATGGCATTAAACACCCAAAATATACCCATAAGAAACCAGTAAGATAACATTCTACCCCCTTGACTAAGGGTTACACCTCCCAAACCCAAAAGTGACCTTTATTGATTGTCTGTATAGTTAGGTTAGAGAATACAACGTTTGCTAATCAACCATTGGAGGTCGGACCCATCTGTAACATAATAAAAGATAATAGGTGATATAGACATCCCCACGTTCACTCTTTTTCAAAGTATTTACTAAAGTAAAAGAGTTAATTTTTCACACTCTTCTTTCTTTTTCCAAAAGGTAACAGTTTTTCTAAGTTTTTTATAGAATGTGGTCCTACCTTTTCGATGGCGTGGGGTTCTTTTTTCCCGACACTCAGAGCAAACCACTTGACCTAATCTCGTTTCGCAACAAAGAATGCGTCTTTCCACAAGGTACCCATGAACTAGTAGGCCTGTAATACGCGGTTACAAAACGAATGTACAGTTGGAACACAGGTTTCCCTGGGAGACTTCGAAAAATTACATGGTAACAGTTTGGTTTACTTGAGGGAGATGGGGGGGAGAACCCCTTCTCTGCAACAAGAGTTCCACCAATAAGTTCTGGAGTTCGTTTGTGTTTGGGGGGCGGAGGAGTTATTAGGAACTGCTTGGAGAAAGACCACACACACAACACACACACACAACGGAGTTACAAAAAAAAACAAATCTGAGCAGTTTATATAGTTTGTAATGAAGAATTGTTGTTTCACTTGTTTAATATAAGTTTGTTTTATTTAAGGTTCCATTTAAAAAAAAAAAAAAACAACCCTTTAGGTTCAAGACGGTTTATCCTTACAACCGGTGTATATTATTATAGATCGCGGTTCATATTCATTTAACACAATACTTAGAATTGATCAACATTTTAAAGTATTATTTGGAATTGCCGAAAATCACGAACATCAGAAAACAGATAGTTTTAAACCTTATCACAAGAAGCCAAAGTGTTTACAGCAGTTGGTTGCAAGTGCGTTTTCCTCTCTCTCTCTCCTCTCTCTCTCTTCTCTCTCTCATCTCTTATAATAGCTAACTTGAATATAATATAATCCTCTCTACTCGCTATACTAGCTAAACTTAGTGATAAGAAAAACCCCTGGCGATCAGTATGCAGTTCTGATATGTCATAGTGGTTATTCAGGAGAGGGATCAGTGACCAATAAAAATATCGAATGATTGCCCGTCCTGACAATACCCATTAAGCTTAACCATAGGCAAAGGAAAGAAATTTCTCATCTATGATACTGTCAATGTAATAAACTCTTGTTCCCTTAAGTGTTCGCTTGATATTACTACCCCATGTTCATAAACATTGAAATTAACGATTGGATCGTTTTTCTACAGTCAGTTCCCAATATAGTGAATTAAACAAAAATTAAAAATAAATAAAAAAAAACTTTATTCCTGATATACTATCATCAAAAATCGATGGTGTGAAGCAAAAACAAAAAATTAATCGCCACCAATCCTTTGCATCACAGGATTAGATGGTTTGACGTTTTCTGACAACCTCCTAGGCCACCCTTACCTCCCCTCCACCACAAGAGCATATGACCCCGATACTCAGAAACGACAAACGACGGCCAAAAAACTATGCCACATTTTTTACTCTTTTTTCAGAAACTTAGGTTTTACCAAATGATTACACTGAAAATATCAGTAGCGGATTATAAAGCATTTAAATTTCAAATAAAAATGGAAAACATTTTAATAGACTCCAAGAAGCTAAATAAGCGAAAAATAAGTATGGCGAAGTATCCAATATCTGTATCGGCCCACACCCACAGAGAACAAAGTATACAGGCAAGGCAATTTGCCAATACTGTTACGACCTCACATGTACGAAAAACAGTGCTCGGCGGCAGGTCTAATTCAGTTCTATAATTCAATGGCTGTTAAAACAGAAACGGTGATTAGGAAAACAAAACCCATCAAAAACATCGGGGGGCCTGAGTAAGCGGAGGAAAAGGTTTTACTTGCAATAACTTCTCACGATTGTTATGGGAGGCATTGATGCCAATTTTTTGTTTTTTTTACAGAATACTTTGGAGTATATATCAAGAATATCACGGCTTCACAAAGAAAACTTGTTTGTGAATTATTGGTTTTATTAAAACCATATAATCAAATAAACTAGTGAGAACCAAAAATGAGAAACATTTTACGTCCTATACAAAAAAATATAAAACATTTAGATTATACAATCTAATAACCTTGACCATCACCATTCCTTCTCTCCAGTCACTTCCCTCAATCTGCTGGGCATCGAATGGAACAAGCGGTTGAAAATTTCTTTGATGCCGGTACTCCGACTCCGTCTACAAATTTTCCACTGAGAGGTTGATGCGAGACCATGAGTTGCTGTGTTGTTATCTCATGTTCCATTTTACCATGGTTGCTTAACCATCTGGGCCCACACGGGTTGCAAATCACATTCCATATTCTGCTCCTTTGCTCGGCTCCATTCAAGAAGAAGCTGGTTATCCTGTCTGGCAAACCACTCTTTGAACAACGTCAGCAGTGTGGACAGATGGGTCCCTAGTGGTGGAAGGGGAAAATTCAAAATTCCTTCTCATAACGACAAGGCAAGGAAGGAGGTTTGGCAGCAGCGCAAACATAATTAGCTGCGTAAATCGTCCCCCCTTAATAAACGGAACAACAATCAACCCAATACCCATGCAGACAACACCCAGCCCCTATTACGTTGCAGGTAACATGGCCGGGATCGAACCACCTCCAACCCGAAGCCACCGGCAACGCAGGCCTGGGGTTAGCGCGGGCCTCAATGTCTGAACGATGAGAAAAAAATTGAGGGTGGTATAATAATGAAAAATCATTATATCATATATTACCTTTGGAGAATTTAAATTACTCAGTGATGAACAACAACCTGAAAGAATTATTATTGTGTAATTATTTATTTTAATATGTTATATTAGAGCAAAAAAAAGACGCAAATGCATCGCCCTTTGTATTATTTTGGACAGTCCACTTCCGTGGGAACAAAATCTGAAAGATGATTAATTAATATAAAGAAGAATGCAATTGATTAAATGATGCATGTAAATGATTTTCCCTTATCATACCGAGGTCCTATTTAATTCGCCCAACAATGCAGCTTCCCATGCGAGTTTGAGACGAGGAAGCACTTCTCGTTAGTAAAGAGGACCCTGCCCCAAAAAGTCCAAACACGATCAGCATGATGGTTGGGGCAAAATCAAAGCCTTGCCCGCCTTATGTCCGCCGTCAAGAGCTTCCATTCGTCGATGGAGGGTTCTGTGATTGAAATCACCCCAGCAGGTGGAGTTCTTGCGTCGTACTGTCTTCAGGAATTGGCCTCCCGACGTTGGGTTAAGGGTTGGGGCTCTCCCGAGCACGCCTGATAAATGGCCATCATTCCTTCAGCTGGGGGGGTTTTCCGTGGGGACCCCCTGGAACCTAGCTAAGAGAAACATATTATCTTAAATGTTTAACTAATTAATTAATTTAATAACAGCGCCCCCAACTCAATTCTAGATTCTTCGAAATTTTGTACTCAGATGGGATTGATTCATAATGTTTTAGTAAAACGTGGCTGTATAATTTTTGTTTTCAAAAGCATATCAAAATAGAACGAGATTACATATATCCAAATAATTTCTCCAATTTGGTTGTTGCGGTTATTAAAAACTGTAAATCATTCCTGAGCCATCACTGAAATGGACATTTAATTTTAAGTTCTATAGTAAAACTATAGCCCATCAAAAGGGGCAACACAATGACAGTGACAGGTTGGGGCACAAAAATAAAATGCTCTTATAGACTTAATTTTACCGAGGACAAACTCAATTCGACTATGCTAACTTTGTTCATGGCTTGAGGTTCGGAAAGGAAAGGGCCAAAACCCACCCACCGGTGGGGAATTATGGAAGTGCCACCTGAAATTATTCTATGGTCGTTGGAATGGGCTGTGGAGATTCTACTATGAGATTCCGAGGGTCTCGTTAACACGGTTTTTTCGCAATCAACTTTTTTATCTATGCATTTCATATAAATATAAACGGCACATTCAGAATACATAGTTAGATCAAACACAGAAATTTTTGAGTGTTATTATGCACTTACGTAGGTTGAATAAATTTGGTACCTTACAATGTAAAAGTGGGACCTTTTTTGAAGGACGGGCCCAACATTACTCAGAGAAAAGGTTTTGCGAAACGCACTCGTTACGTAACTTGATGACATCATTCTTTCCCTTCCCCCTTTCTCGATGGGATGATTGGCATACCATAACCGACAAGGATAAACCTATTGGCAACAATGTCATACAAAATTTAAATACCAAGCAAAGCAGTACACCTTTATGAAACTCTGGAACATTCTCCACTGATAATTGTTCCATAATGAAACAAACCAACAAACTATGTTTGATAAATACAAAAACACTTAGATTATTAGTTCTAAACTCCCAAAATAAGTTTCCAAAGAAAAGTTACAGTCTACTTTATAGGTCACAGTCAGATTTGACAAAAGATGTAGGGAATAGTTGGTAAATTACCAAAAAACATAGCAGACCAAGCTTGATTTGATAACTGCTAGATCCCAATGTCAAACAATTTGTTTTATTTATTGGCTTATCTAACCTAATTTACCTGGAAAAAAAAAAAAAAATAAAAAAAAAAAAAAAAAAAAAAAATAGCCAGGTACCGTATATTGGCTTTAAAACCTTCACCAATAAAATATCCGATCATGAATGGTGACTTCATGAGGCTCAACCCACTTTCGCCTCGTTATAATTCAGGATACAACACTGAGGGGCTACCATGGGCATTGTTGGATTAGAAAAATTTAACTTCTGGCTATAAAAACTAATTTTCTCGAGTAGCTTGTAAGAAGTGCTAAATGATCCTCAAGGATCCCAGCAATTGGGTCTAAAAACGTTGTAATTCATGGTATATTGACACTGCTATACGGTTGCGGCTACTACTGCGACAGTAGTATTACTACGCTAGCACTGATACCCCCACCCCACCAGCTATGTATCGTTCCGCCATTTACATAAAGTCTTTGAGGGTTCAGAGCCGATGGAATTCTTCTGTTCTGGTGGATGGGCGGGGCAACATTTAGTCAAAAGGGTTTGTTTACTTTACCTTGCCTTACGTTAATGAATCTTTTTCGACTCTTGGCTCGTAATCAGTTGGCCACTGGCGGTTCGGACTAGTTCCATTTTTACTCTTATAAAATCAAAACTATCGGGGTTTAGGTTATTGAAATGATGACAAATTTGCGTAAAAAATTTGGTGTGGGGTTAAAATTAAAAATACATATGGTCAACTTTCAGCTACATCCGATGCTTTGACAAACGGAGCAAAGTCCCAAAAAAAACCCCGTGTGTTACAGAAGACCAGGAATTCGCATAGTAGTCTTAACCAAAAATTATAATAGCGAGATGAAATTACAATGTTTAAGAAAGAAACTTTCATTATTAAATAAGCAAGATTGAAATAAACCATGAAACAATGTAAACATATCCACCAATCATTCACGCATTAACAAACAAATTACACAACGTCGTTCTAGTTCCCACTCTCCCTCCCAACCTTCTTATCCACAACTGGTACCGAGGGTTGAGGACACACCAAACATCACGTGGCCAATGGTTCGTTATTCGAGAAGCCATTGCCGCGTAAATTTACCAATTTCGTCTCGCTGCGCCTGGTTTGTGTACCCTTCGATTCATTGGTTGACGTGGTTATGGAAGTCTGGACCCATTGCAAAATCCTGATGACGACCTCACCTCCGTTGGGATAGCAGACTCTGCTTCGAGTAGAGTAAAACAATACCATGCTTCATATATCATTATATCGTTCCTTGATTGTAGGATTAGCCAATAACTGATCATGATAATGCACCAATGGTATGAAAGAAAGAATACTTTACTGTTAATTAAATAATCTATGCTCACGTAATTATTGTTCCTATTGAATAATTACATTGAGAAGCTGAATAAACTCGATGAGCACTGCAACTTCGTAAAATTTAGCTCCGGTAAAAAGTCTTAGCGAATTTCTCTTAACCTATTTCCTCGTAACTAAGATTCGTATAAAGTACGAGATTTTGAATTATTGGGCTACTACACCAGTACCGTTAATTTATGAGTATCTATGGAATCGCAAATTATAAAGAAACAGACACTTGTCCTGTACGAAAGAGGCAAACGGCTCGATTTAGGCCAGAAATGGGATATGAACAAAACAACAGTTATAAAAAAAAACCTTCGACCTTACCTCCTACTCCCACCCACCCCCCACTTTCCACCCCATTTCCATCTTCCTTCCCCACCACCTTCCTAACCCCTACCCGTCCTCTCTCTCACCTCCTCTCTCTCTCTCTCCATCGAATGTTACTTCAGTTAAGTAAGTAATTTTATTTTTACGAGTTTTTTTTAGCTATTCCATCTAGTCTAATCTAAATAATAATAATTTAACAATGTGGTTGTTTATATCTAACGATTCCACTCGGTTGTTACTGCCAGGCATGGGCTGGCATACCGGATACGGTACGGCCACGGGTTTGATATTAAGCCATATGTGTACGGTACGGAATTACCGCAACGGGACAATTTTACCAAAAGTACGGTACGGTTATAGTTCAGGTACCGGAAAAACAAAATTATGCAAATTCCGTACCAGTACTACCTTACCTTAGGCATGGATATGGTTACTTTTGGTTCACGTTGAAAACAACGGGAACAATAATTACTTAATTTCATTATTAATAATAATAACCAGTAATATATGCATGTTTTTTTTTTTTTACGATTATTCCTAGCATCAGCAGCAGCAGGTAGATTTAGCTATTACGATTTTTATCTTAAGATCAAATGTTTTTACTTTCTTAGTAGGGACCATTGGACTTGGGTAAGGAGTAAATGGATTATTTAATTACTTGAGAGTGAGGAGATATCTGGCATGTATGGTGGAGTAGTTAGAACGATAAGATACTGTGATTGATGTGGTAAAGCTACTGTTAAGACCTTGTGTTGGTTACCTCCTTCGCAAATCTTGCATTTGGACTCCAGGGCATCAGCCATATGCTTGTATTACGAAATTGGAACGAAGAGATGGCCGGCACCTCAGGAACATAACTGTCGGGCAATGGTAGGCAGAAATCCGTTTGTTCACGCAAATTTCTTTTCAACTTTTTTTTTTTTTTTTTTTAGCCCCTCAAAGAGAGAGCCGCCAATTGCCTACAAATGGTTTGAATAGGTAAACTTGGTTTATTAGTTACTCTTATGGGTTGACAAATAAAAATTGAGGCATTTTCACCAGACATTCATTAGAGTTTAAAGCCTGATTATACCGAAAAAATTATAGCACAAAAATCTCGTTACTGATACCAGTCTTTCATTGACAGTTTTATTTGACCCCAAAAAACGTGAAACCCACAGTAAGAGAGCTTTACCAATTACAAATAAACATTACTTTATCTGGAAATGTTTTTAATTATACGTTTTGAAGTCAACTGGTAATTGCGGGTTGTTTTTTATTTATACTTAATGGTAATTGTAATTGTAAACTGGAAAACACAAAGTATCAAATAATAAAGTACTTTATTTGAAACTGGTTAGCCTAGAGCAGGCCCTCTTTGACTTTTCGAGAAACTAATCTTGAACCCTAAATGCAATAGAGAGATGTTTTTAGTCGGTACCCCAATTTATTATTATGTTATTAAGGGAGAATATTCAACAAGCCAGCTACCAATTCTAAATGTTTCCTTTTTTTTGTGCAAAAAGTTTTGTGATAAATTTTTTTCCAAATATTTCAAGTTTTGTTTTGGGGGGTTGGATTTCCAGTATTATTGAAGTTTGTAAGTTATAATTCGATAACATGGTCAGGTAATTATGATTATAATTGTAATAGACATAAAGCAAAACGTAATTACCCCCTAACCAGCTATATTGCATAAGATATTACGACCAGTAGTACTTCAATACGAAAGGGATGAGCATAACCAAAAATAACTTCCCAAAAAAATTAAAAATAAAATTTTATCGTATTACATGGAGGAGAAAACTGAATTAGAAATTCCCCCCCCCCCCCCCCCCCCAGTGATTTTTTCACTGCACTTCGGCTTTTCTCGGGGGGCTACACCTTGGGAATTGTTCAATCATTTAATAAATCGGACTTTATCTTTCTCGGGATCTATGTTGCGTTCTGCACCCTGATTTGGCCAGGCAAACCAATTCAAATCCTCTCGACCTTGGAAACCATTACCTGGACTAATTCTTTGGCCGTTGGATGGAGGGGCAGCCGTCATGAATGTCAAAATGACAGGACTAGGGGGAATGGAAAGTGGATAATTCCGCTGGTGAAGTTAAGGGAAAGGGAGGGAAAAATCCTGAGAATTTTGAAACGCCAGTTTTTCACTGGGTGAAAACCCTTCAGTCGTTGTTGATATCACAAGATTAACCAATGTAAGGTAAATTACCAGGCACCCACACGTTAACGGTTACAAGCCACTCCTGGCCCAGTTCGGTTAAATGTTTTGCCTCGGTGGTATTACTGAAGGAAAAAACAATATACATTGTTTTTTACAATTTACGAGCTTGCTTTCCGTTAAAAGGGAAAATAATGATAAGCATGGCGGGGAAATATAATGCTTAAGTAACAACCCCTGCATTAGGGATAATGTTTACTTCATCTATGAGGATTAATACTTATTACAAGTATTGCCTCCTCCAAACCTCGATACACTAAAACAGCTCGAAAGCCTGATTAGTGGAATTCACCGTTAAGAGAGGGAACAACAGCACCAACCTTTAGCAAACAGTGTTTCAAACAAAAAGTACAAGAAACAACAATGGACAGGTAATGACCTGAGATGTTTGCAACTGTACAGTAACCAGCCCAATCAATCAATCAGCCCCCAGTCAGTTAAGTTCGGTGATTTAATTACATCACTTTGTTCCGGTAGATAACGATATCACTGCTACAGCACCTCAATTCCACCCGATAACAAGTTTGTCACCACCCAATCATGGCTAGACTTGAAGGTGTTGGTTTTTATTAAATTTTGATAAGGCTTCTGCTCCTGCTGGAGTAAGTATTCGTTATATCGTCTCCAAATGAACAGGCAACATATTGGTTCTCCGGGCGCAGAATCGCTCGCCTCTACGGGAAAAGTGGGCGATTTCAATACGTGATGTTGCACAGCGTCTTGTACGTCCTCCCCTACAACAGTAAATAAATGGAAAAGCGGAGGCACGCTTTGACTGGAAATAGGGACTGTACTTGCGGATTAGCATTTATTTATGTTTATTATTTTTTAAATATATTAAAACCGTATAAAACCCGTGAAATTATGAAACCCAAAAATTACAGTTAACCAGTTGGTCCTGTTTGAACTCAAATTAGTGATTATTGTTCTTTACTTCCCAGAATACCAAATAGCGTTCCCATAAGTAAAGAGGCTATAATTAATCTTGATTATCTAGGTATTCTGCATGTTAACTTACGTATTTCAGTTCGAAGACCTCCACTACGAATGACCACCCGTTAGGATAAACGACGAACATTCGACGAGCAGAACAAAGAAGATCCTTTTACCAATACTATTGCTATTTCGGTGAACGTATGGCATTAAATGTTTTAGGCTATGGGAATCGGCTGCGAGAAGGACGGCCATACATAAAGGGCAAGGAAATACCTCATAGAATTCTTTGCCAAGGAAAGAATTTCTCGGGCATCCGTGCTGATAGGCTTGGCTCCTTCGTTCAACAGTTTGTGGGGGAGGATATTGGAATTTTGGTCTCGAAATAGTATGCGTGACGAGAAGAAAGGTTTGCTTTTTATTTTGATTTTTTTGCTTTTAGCTTTTATTTTCGGAACTCGTTCTTTTTTTCTTTTATTTTCTTATTTTCTTTGCTTTTTCTTTTTGCTTTCTCTTTGTTTCTCTCTTTTTCCTTTCTTTTTTCTTTCTTTATATTTCCTCTTTTCTGCTTATTTTAAACTAGCAAGAAGTCACCGGATGTAATTACAAGGAACTGAAGACATTAGAAATAAGGTGAAAGTTCTGAAACCCTTAAGTAAAGCAGACTATAATAATTATAAGCAAAGGGTATTATTATAATCAAAAGATAATAATTTTGTTCAATAACCCATGTATTTTCCGCGAATTGAATTTATATTTGCCACGAGAAGTGTTCGGAAAATAAAAATTCTTCAATTGAAAACCCCCCATTAGTTCTTTACTATGGTCCTGCTTTCAGGCATTAAGCAAATAAAAACATTATTAATGGTTATGTAATAATCACTGTAGGCAAACTTATGATGTAAGTAGGCCAGCCTGGTTTGCTGAAATTAAAGGAATATTCCAGATCATAACGGACTGTTGCACATCAAAGTTATTAATAAGTCATTAGTCCATAACAGATGAATAAAAACATTCTTAACTTATTGCAAGGGTTATTATTATAGGCATTTTTAGTTTCCCCAAACGATATAGAAATAAAATTTGCCATATTACGAAAAGCAAAGCCGTAGGAAATTGTTAAAAAGTAGATTTTTCCCTTCAGATTACTACAGAAGAAATTTACGAGAGGTGACCAGGAACATGGGCATGCCACAGTAAACGTGTGGGGCTGGATATTCTTACATTATATGGGATGATACTCACCAGGATTGAGTGGGGAGGTTCTACTGGTGAAAAAGAAATCAATTGAAAATTCTTTCAGGATTTTCAACTTCTTTCACCTTCAACAGCGAAATTATTCCTCCCCACCTGCTCCCTGTCATTTTCATTCACGACCGCGCCCCATCCATACGGCAGGGAATAGTTCCAAGGAATGGTTTCAAGGTCGGACGAGGATCCTGCTAGTTGCTTTGGACTGGGCCAAGTAAGGATACAGACATGAACCTCACTGAGAACTATATAGGCTAATTTGGTAAAAATGTTGGGAGCCTGAGAGGGAGAGGAGGACCAGATCAACTTATGAAACCTCTGGGAACACAATGGAAACTCTTCCACAACGACCACCAGATCGTCAGAAAACCATGGAATCTTCTATGCCTAACAAAGATTGCAAGGAAGAGGGGCGAATCTAGAAGGAAGGTGGCTGGACTTCCTCAACTAATAAAGAAATAAATGTAAAAATTGAGTGTGTATGATTTGGATTACCCCATGGCTTGCCGCTTGGAACTTCCATGTTCGTATTGAATGTGAAAAAAAAAAATCGTTTATAAAGAAAAGGACCTATTGCACTATCGTGTTTTAGCTGCAGGGCCATGATTATTATAATTTATTTATTTGAAAGTTGAATTTGATATTCTTTTAAAGGAGTTCAAAAATCTAAAGGGGAATGTTTCGCTATCCTGATTTTTTCTTTTAAAAAATTATCCGAAAAGAGAACCTATAGGACAATATCATTCAAACTGCATTTCTTTTCCAAATAGCTCTTTTCCACAATGGGCAGGTTAAAATGACTGAAGTGGGGCTGTTTAGCAATAGAGGACCAGACTTATCCTCACACGAATGATGATAAGAGCCGAAAGGGAATTCTATGTCGTATGACATTAAAAACCAGTATCACAATTAAATATATTAGAACATAAAAAAATAAGCCAAGTGGATATGTGTTTATCCATATCATGTAATAATTATTGTAAATGAACGGCGGTGCTGTAGGGAATAACCTCATACAGTTATAATTGCAAGTAGGGGAATACAAACCCAACCAATGAATACATGAAACCTCTGAATATCAACCAAAGTTTGTTTATCATTGGCAAACGAATTAAGTTTACCATATTGGGAATGGTTAAAAGTTTGGCACCAAGTTTGGGGGAGTCCTTCTTCACTTTCCCATTACACGTTGTAGAATTTTCTTTTCCTAGTCTATAGTCAGTTTCATTTCGATTCCTCCCAGTAAAACGTTCTAGTCTACTCTCTCTCTCGTCTTCTCCTATCTCTCCTTCTCTCTCTCTCTGCTCTCTCTCTCTTCTCCTTTTCATTCTATATGTAGTTTGACAAGGAGAGAGGAGGAGTTTGAACCCAATCCTTCTTCTTGTAAATGTTGTTCGGGTTCAGAAAAATCTACAGTATTATAAGAATAAAATAGGATAAAACACCTACAAAAACACGCAGCATTCCAAAAGATAAACAAGAATATATTTCAAAGTGGAGCTGTTTCGGTTAGCCAGTTACACGCTATCCACGAGCACATCTAGTACTTCATTCCACTCATCGACTATGAGAATTTCAGGGCCTCTGTAACACGGTTTTTTCGCAATAAACTTTTTATCTATGCATTTCATCAAATATAACGCTTATTCAGAATACATATTATATAAACACATAAATTTGAGTGTATTCTGCACTAGTAGGTTGAATAAATTTGGTACTTGTAATGTAAAAGTGACCTTTTTTGAAGACGGGCCAACTTACTCGGAGAAAAGGTTTCGAACGCACTCGTTACGTAACTTATGACATCATTTCTTTCCTCTTTCTCGATGGATAATTGGCTATACGTAACGAAGGCTAAACCTCTGGCAACAATGACATACAAATTTAAATACAAGCAAAGCAGTACACCTTTATGAACTCTGGGAACCTCACTGATAATTGTCATAATGAACAAACCAACAAAATATGTTAATAAATACAAAAAACACTTCGATTATTAGTCTAACTCCCAAAAATAAGTTTCCAAAGAAATTACAGTACTTTATAGGTCACAATCAGATTGACAAGATGTAGGGAATAGCTGGTAATTACCATAAACATAGTAGACAAGCTTGATTTGATAACTTACTATATCCAATGCCAAGCAATTTTTATTTATTGGCTCATACCTATTTACTGGAAAAAAGGAAAAAAAAATAGCCGGTACCGTATATTGGCTTTAAACCTTCACCAAGAATTATCGTCAGAATGGTGACTTCATGAGGCTCCACCCACTTTCGCCTCGTTGTAATTCAGGATAACACTGAGGCTACCATGGGCATTGTGGATTAGAAAATTTAACTTCGGCTATAAAACACTAAAATAATTTCTCGAGTAGTTGTAAGAAGTGCTAAATGATCCTCAAGGATCCCAGCAGTTGGTCTAAATGTTTAATTCATGTATATTACTGCTATACGGTTGCGGCACTACTGCTACAGTAGTATTACTACGCTAGTACTGATACCCCACCAACATGTATGTATCGTTCCGCCATTCATAAAGTCTTTGGGTTTCAGAGCGATGGCATCTCTGTCTGGTGGATGGGCGGGGCAACATTGTCAAAAGGTGTTTGTTTACCTTGCTTACGTAATGAATGTTTTTCGACTCTTGGCTCGTAATCATTGGCCATGGCGTCGGGCTGGATCATTTTTACTCTATAAAAATCAAAACTATCGGGTTTGAGGTTATTGATAATGCTGACAAAATTTGTGTGTGGTTGTAAAAAAATATACATATGTCAACTTTCAGCTACATCCGATGCTTTGACAAGGAGCAAAGTCCAAAAACCGTGTACAGAGACCTTGAATCTCATAGTAGGTCGCAACAGGCCCACCTACCCCTTGTCCCCTACCCATTTCAGTTGTAGCAAAGCCAGGCTGAGGACATCGGTACAGCAAAAAGCAAGAAGCTTGTCCAGTTTGAATTACATTTTAGAATTCCAAAACCTGTAAGACGGCTTAACAACAAGAACTCTATACCCGACACCACTCTCCCCGCCACCCCCGAAAAAATATATATGCATATATTAGTTTAGTCAAGATTAAAGGGTGTTAATGACATATCAAAACTGCATACTTAGCGCAGTGGTAGTTTAGATGACATGTCACTTTAAAGTAGCTAAAATAAAAGGGAGAGGAGAGAGGAGAGAGAGATGAGAGAGAGAGAGACGAGAGAGAGAGAGAGGAGCTAAGGTGTCGGACACTTAAAACACGTTCACTGAGTTTTGGGTATATATGTTCAATGAAGTGTTGCTGCACTTCTCTTTTATAGCTTCCTATTATATTATTGGTAGGAAACGCACTGCAACCGATACTATAAACTTGGCTTACGTGATAAGGTTAAAATATCCTGTTATGATGTTCGTGATTCTCTCCAATACCAATATAACTCTAAGATTTTGATCAATTTTAAGTATTGCGTAATGAATAGACCGATATATAATAATAGGACACGGTGGTAAGATAACGACTTAGACGAAAGTTAAATGGAATCTTAATATACAAAAACTTATATTAAAAGTGAGACAGTAACTCTTAGAGCGATATACCCTGCTCACATTTTCTTTATTTTTTTTTTTTTTACTCCGTGTGTATGTGTGTGTGTGTGTGTGTTTCTCCAAACCTAATGGACTCCTACTGAAAAGAATTCCAGAGCTTATGCTGGAACTCTTGCTAAGAGAGGAAGAGTCCTCCCCCCCATCCCCCTCAGTAAACACTGTTACCATATAATTTTTCGAAGTCCCTCAAGAAAGTGTACCAAGGGAAACCTGTGTCCAACTGTACATGCCTCGCAAACAAAACGGGGGAACGATCTCTGAGTCAAGGTGCTTGTTCAGCAAATACCTTTTTCTCCAAGTGAACTTGCAGTGCAACCACCTCTTGTCTCTAGGCGAGGAGAGCTATGTGACTTTACTATCATATATGGACACTTAAAACATATTATTAGCCTTCCCCCTCTTTTTCACCTCCTGGATATATATTCCATATATATATATATATATATAGATATATATATATATAAATATACGTATCCACATTTATATATAAATATAGTATGATATCATATATATATATATTGTATAGATATATATATATTTTATTTATATATATCTATATATATATATATATATATATATATATATATATATATATATATATCTATATCTATATATATATATACATATATATATATATATACTATATATATATATATATATAATATATAGATATATATATTATATGTATATATATATGTATATATATATATATGTTATATATATATATATATATATATATATATATATATATATATTATATATATATATATTCCTTCGAAAAGTTTTCATTTGGTTGCACATTCCTATAACGAAATAGTAGTAGTAGTAGTAGTAGTAGCAGCAGAGAGGTATAATTATCATCACTAACATCATTAACAGGAGTGGCAGCGGTCAGCAGTAGTGATAGTAATACCGTCAGAACACTAATAACAGCGTCGTCAGCAATAATCTAGTTTATGTTATCAATCATATTGTTGCAGCTGGTGCTTGTGGTAGTCGTAGTAAGAGTAGCAGTAGTGCTTTCGGCGTGTCATTCCCCCCCCCCCCCCCCTCTGCGTCCCCATCCCCCGGGGGGCGTTTTGGAAAGCGGGGGGTGGGGGGCAAGGGGGGGGGTGAGAATTACGAGGGACAGCTCACCCGACACTAAAGCCACCTTTTACGAAGAAGCTGCACCTTGCTTAAAGGGGAGGATGCTGCTTGCATCTCTCTCTCTCTCTCTCTCTCTCTCTCTCTCTCTCTCTCTCTTTGAAGTCGTTTGTGGTCCAGTTCGGGTTACATCGTGTTTGGAATTCATATGTACATGGCCCAGGTTAAAGACAGGGGGACAAAGTGTTCAGACGAACGCACGTATCAGTTATATATGTAATCTGTGCGTGTATATAAATGTATGTATATATGTATATAGGATATATATATATATATATATTATATATATATATATATATATATATATATATATATATATATATTGTGTGTGTGGGTGTGTGACTGTGTGCGTCTGTCGTTGTGTTTTCAGTGTAACAAGAGATTCACAAGCGCACAAAAAGGGTAAAGGCCTCAAATGCCATCGAGTTCGGGTACTGTAAAGCGTCAGTCACTTTAGTCAAAATGGTGAAGCCAAACAACATTCCCTACTTTAAATGTTTTTTCTATTATATATATATATATATATATATATATATATATATATATATATATATATATATATATATATTACAATATTCTCTTCAGCAGTACCAAAGATTTTATTTCTGATTCCCTGGCATCTGCGAGAATAGAAAATACGAATGTTTGAATGGATGGATGGCACCTAAATACGATATTAAGAGATATTGCTGTGCATGGTTAACTTTTAGATTATATGAATAGTCTGCATAGGAATCTATACAGAGTTAGATTTGATGCTCTCTCTCTCTCTCTCTCTCTCTCTCTCTCTCTCTCTCTCTCTCTCTCTCTCCACAGATATTTGAAACATTTAATTCAGCAGTTTTTTTCATTGACCAAGTAATTTAGTTGTTTTTTGATACTGCATTATATTCATTTGCATTTCATTTTAATATTTACCAGTGCCTCCTCACCGACAAACGGGGCCAGTGATGTCACCAGAGGGTAAGGTAATTTTAGAAATTACACGTTTGTGAATGTTTGTGCGAGTTGGGTTTCATTCAAGGTGTTCGTGAAGCTGTCGAGCTGTTTGTTTTTTATTGAAGGAGTATGTTCCTTCGGGGGATTATGCCTGCAGCGCACCTCACGCGCGGTGCACTGTAAGCGTTACTTGAGGCTCTTTGCGGCGTTTCTTTCTACTCCTAGCTGCAACCCCATTGCATTCCTTTTACTGTACCTCCTTTCATATTTAATATTCCATCTTACTTTCCACCCTCTTCTAACAACTGTTTTTCCTCCTGTTACCCCTTTCTAACCTCTTCACTCCTACTTTCCGTTTAAGGTCTGAATGACCTCATAGGTCCCAGCGCTTGGCTTGCAGCCTAACTTGCATATTCTGGTTCTATTCTCTTTATTGAAGAACTACTTGAGAGGGTAATGTCTTCCCTAAATAATAATGTCTGTGACTGATGCCTAGAAATGATATTTGTATGATTTGCTAATTTTCTGGGTAGTGAGGGGTGGGGGCCCTTTTGCGTTATGTTATGAAATATTGCACATTGCGTATAATTTGCATGATTTGTTAAGCGTCTTAAGATAATGGTTTGTTATTTGTTATCTATATATTCAGTCGTTTGAGTAATGTATAATATATATATATATATATATATATATATATATATATATATATATATATATATATATATATATATATATATATAATATATATATATATATATATATATATATATATATATATAGATATATATATATATATATATATATATATATATATCATATATATATATATATATATATATATATATATATATATATATATATATACACACACACACACGCACACACATACATTATATATATATATATATATATATATATATATATATATATATATATATATATATATATATATATATATATATATACATATCCTTAGCTCAATGGTTAACGACCTACCATCACCAGTTAAAGATCAAAGTTCAAGCCCATAAGGAAAGAATTGGCAGGGCGGTGTTGCAAAGTGGGTGGGGGGCGGGGGCGGGGGCGGGGGCTTATCATTTACGTAAAAAAGTCTTTTGTACCATTAATGAAAAATCGTTTGCTAAAACAATAATAGATATATAGAGTGTTTTTACCCATGACCTTTTTTCTTTTTACTTTTGAATTTTTAAAAGAAATGGAAACAACATCTCGTCTAGCGACCAGAAAAGTGTAGGGACTATTAATATAGACATTTTAGAATATATAAATATGAAATATAAACGTAGAATACATACAGATCAGCCATTAGAGAAAAGAGAATTCATTTTTCCTGCTTGGATCTTTTTCTCAGACCAAAAATCCTCCGGTAGCTGAATTTGACGTCGTTTTCCAAAAGTCGAGAGAGAGAGAGAGAGAGAGAGAGAGAGAGAGAGAGAGAGAGAGAGAGAGAGAGAGAGAGAGTGCCACTAGCAGAAGCAAGAGGAAGAACCGACCATTAAAGAGAGAGAGAGAGAGAGAGGGATATCAGTTTGACTCTTATACAAGCAGAACTTCTCCATTTCTCTTAAAGAGAGAAACAGAGAAGGGGGGGATATCCAGAGAGAGAGAGAGAGAGAGAGAGAGAGAGAGAGAGAGAGAGAGAAGAGAGGGTGGGGGAGATCAGTTTGACTCATATAAAAGCATAATTTCTCCATCGCCTCTTATAGAGAGAGAAAGAGAGAGATAGATAGATAGAGAGAGAGAGAGAGAGAGAGATATCAGTTTGACTCTTATAAAAGCATAATTTCTCCATCTCAAATTAAAGAGAGAAAGAGAGAGAGAGATCAGTTTGACTCTTATAAAACATAATTTCTTCTTAAAGAGAGATGAGAGAGAGAGATCAGTTTGACTTAAAAGCAGAACTTCACATCTCCTCTGAGAGAGAGAGAGAGAGAGAGAGAGAGAGAGAGAGAGAGAGAGAGAGAGAGAGAGGTGAGGGTAAGGAAATGTAAGTTTGCGTCGCAGAAACTTGCATTGGAAGAAATCTCTTTTTATCTTATTTCATAACTTGAATTCCAAGTTTGTCTAAATATGACAGCCCTTGAGCTGAGCATTTTTCTTTCTGTTGCCTTCAGCTAAATTCCTTAAGTATTTGTTCGTCTCTTGGAGCAATATTATTGTCACAGTAACCAGTGGAATAAAGTATTATTATTAGCTCGCAATTAGAGCTGCAAGTAAACCTTCCGTCTCTTAAGAATTTCTCGTGAGACTAGTTTAAAGTTTTTTGCTTGTTGTTTTTTGTTTTTTTTTTCTCAGTTTCAGTGACTTACTGGAGGATGTTTTTACTGTTTTTATTAATTATTTCCTTAAAAAAAATTTCTATATTTAGTATTAGGCTTTTAGGTAATATGGCTGACCACCAGTACTCCCTGTCCATTGGTTCTGCATAACTAATTGCTTCTACAGGCTGTTAGTAGTCACACCGCCCCGTGGCAGGGTAGTGCCGCCAGTGCACCTCATGCGGTCCACTGTAGGCATTGATTAAAGTTCTTTGCAGCGTGCCTTCGGCCCCTAGCTGCAACCACTTTGGTTCCTTTTACTGTACCTCCTTTCGTATTATCTTTCTTCCATCTTACTTTCCACCCTTTGCTAACAATTGAGCCATAGTGCAACTGCGAGGTTTTCATCAAAGCTTTTATTGTCAATATCCGTTTCAGCGCTGAATGATCTCATAGGTCTCAGTGCTTGGCCTTTGGCCTACATTCTATATTCAATTCAATTCGGTAATCACACCATACGATAGTACAGCCTTTTACTTTCATTTTGCTCGTATGACCTCCAATCATCCCAGTTTTTCTTTGTGAATCAGAATTTGCTCCTGTTACGGTCTTTCAGTGTTATTAAACCTCTCACAAGTCACCCTCTTTCTCTGCCCATTTTCCCATTTTCTATGTGGGGTCGATGACCTCTGATGAACAAACTTCCTATTTCAAATATCTGTCTTCCTGCTATGAGTCCTCGCAGTCTGTTCATTCACCTGCAAAGATCCTTTGTATAGAGATTTCATTACACACTCAACCGAGTACTAGCATTCGGTAAGGACTTTGTAGTGGTTAGGGAGCTCTCTTTTCTAACTCAAGGAAGCGAGTCTACTGTGCTTCGAATCTTATCATTTCTTCGTATCTTCATATCAACCGTGCCTTTGATATCTAGGCCAGTCCTTTACGACGCTCCTGATTGACTGTTGATAAGAGCCAATCACAGGGCTGGAAACTCTGTCTCTCTCTCGAGAGTTCGCATAGGC
>NC_087218.1:51748256-51750756 GCF_015104395.2 Macrobrachium nipponense
TTGAAATCACGAGCTCATGGGCCCCAGGGCTTGGCATCTCGCCTAAATCTTATATTCCAAGCCAGTTAAAAAGAGTATCTAACTAACAATCGGTTCATCTCAGGCTTTACCCTTCTTGTCAACCACAGGTAAATAAGTATTTGTTTAACATTTATCAGAGTAGCATTGGATCTATTCTTTGAACTAAATAGCTGCCATCCGCATTCGTTCCCCAAAAAAGGCATTTTATTCTTTCCAGCAGAATTCTTTTTTTCAAAGATTTTTTTCCCTTTTTATTTTACTCTTTAAAACATCCAACTTCCGATAACTCGTATCTAAAGGAATCCCTGCAGCAATTTACGAATTCAATCTAAGTTCGGCCGAATCACTTTTCTCCCCCACCCCTGAAACAAGGGACGGGGACTACTGCCCCCCACCCCCACCCCCTCTCTTCCTCTTCCCCCCTAACCAACCGCCCCCAAAAACCCCCGCACCCCGTCGTCCCTCAAGGCCAGTGCAAAAACTTCAAGGAAGCCTCTTCATGTACGTAATTTGATTGCCATTACCGGAGCGCCTATAATCATACCTTTCTTTGACGCCGGCGGGAAGGACTGGGTTTAGAGTCGCTTGCTTCGACGGGGAGTTAGTTACTGTTCCGAAGGAGTTTCCGGTGATTCTGCGAGGGACTTTATTTTTTTCTTATACTGTCGGTACATTGTATTATTTCGTGAATGGAAAATATATGTATGTATGTATGTATGTGTGTATATATATATATATATATATATATATATATATATATATATATATATATATATATATACATAGGTATATAATATACTATATCTGTGTTATAGGATATATATATTTATATATATATATATATATATATATATATATATATATATATATATATATATATATATATATATATAGATACATACATACATAGGTATATATATTACTATATAGTATATATATATCATAATACATAGGTACATAATATTACTATATATATAATAATATATATATATTATATATATATATATATATATATATATAAAGATGAATAAAAGATGAATAGAAATAGGCCCTCTAAGAATTGAAGGGAGATTAATGAATGAAAAAAAGGAAATATGCAACATATTGGCAGAAAGATATGAGAAAATTCACCCCTAGAATTGATAATGAAGATAATGATACAGAAATAAGGGATGAAAATAGTGAATATTTATCAGACATAGATATTAATGAAGCTGATATTGTGCAGGCTATTAATGAAATTAAAAATAGACCTGCAGCTGGGCCTGATGGAGTTCCTGCTATTTTGTTAAAGAAAGTAGCTCATTCTATCGCAAAGCCACTTGCAATATTATTAAGACAAAGTGTAGATACAGGCAAGATTTATGATGAGCACAAATTAGCATATATTACCCCTACTTTCAAAAGTGCATCAAG
This sequence comes from Macrobrachium nipponense, assembly GCF_015104395.2. Classification (NCBI taxonomy): domain Eukaryota; kingdom Metazoa; phylum Arthropoda; class Malacostraca; order Decapoda; family Palaemonidae; genus Macrobrachium; species Macrobrachium nipponense. The sequence goes on from NC_087218.1 coordinate 51,749,694, forward strand.
ACTAGAGGCAAGTAATTATAGGCCTGTGAGTCTAACATCACATATTATGAAAGTGTATGAAAGAGTAATGAAGAAAAATATTATGAAACATGTAATAAAAAATAATTTGTTTAATATAGGACAACATGGTTTTGTACCCGGAAAAAGTACACAAACCTAACTGTTAGTCCACCATGCGAACATATACAAAAATGTGAAGAACGGAAATGAAACTGATGTGGTTTATCTAGACTTTGCAAAAGCTTTTGAGAAGGTAGATCATAATATATTAGCGAAGAAAATTAGAAAACATAATATGGTGGATAAAGTAGGAAGATGGTTAAAAGAATTTTTACACAACAGAAAACAGATAGTTATTGCAAATGATGAGAAATCGGATGAAGCTAAGGTAATATCCGGTGTGCCACAGGGTACGGTGTTAGCTGCATTACTGTTTGTTATTATGATTGAAGACATAGACAGTAATGTTAAGGACTCGGTAATGAGTAGTTTCGCCGATGACACAAGAATAAGTAGAGAAATTACTTGTGATGAAGATAGGAACGCGCTACAAAGAGACCTTAACAAAGTATATGATTGGGCAGAGGTAAATAGGATGGTATTTAACTCTGATAAATTTGAATCAATAAATTATGGATACAGAGAAGGAAAGCTATATGCATATAGGGGACCTAATAATGAGACAATCACAAATAAGGAAGCATTTAAAGACCTTGGCGTGATGTTGAATAGGAACATGTTATGCAATGATCAAATAGCAATTCTAATAGCAAAATGTAAAGCAAAAATGGAAATGTTGTTACGGCACTTCAAAACAAGAAAAGCTGAACACATGATTATGCTTTATAAAACGTATGTTCGTAGTCCACTTGAATATTGCAATATGATATGGTACCAACACTATCAAAAGGATATTGCACAAATAGAGAGTGTACAAAGGTCCTATACAGCTAGAATAGAAGAAGTTAAGGATCTTGACTACTGGGAAAGACTACAATCATTAAAATTATATAGTCTAGAAAGGAGAAGAGAACGCTACATGATAATTCAGGCATGGAAACAG
>NC_087218.1:51753256-51758256 GCF_015104395.2 Macrobrachium nipponense
CCGTTACATTTGACGTCTCCTTTCACTCACAACACCCACACTAAATAGCCTTCTGCAACCCCCATGGATGCTCAGACGCTGGTCCCCTGGATCTTGTTTGAGGGCCCTTATACACACTCTCAGTTACACTGCCATCAACTTCTCCCAGACCAGTTCCAGTCAGACTACCATTACTATCTCCCTCCCAAATCCCATTCACTATCTCATCTACCCCTTCCAACTCTTGTCTGAATATCTCTCGTAACTCTGCCACCAAATCACTTACCTCATTTACACTCCTACCAAACTCCCGAAGAGACTCATTCATACTGCCAACTACATCCTTACCACCTGATTCCCTTCCTGATGAAACTTCACTAAACCCTGACAATTCAAACCCACACATGCTATATGTATCATTCCTCCCCTCAAAGTCATCTGTATTACACACCTTATCCACCATTTTTACCCTAGCACTAACCCCTCTATCATGCAGCTCACGTTTCTCCCTTTCATTCCCTTTCCTTACCCTCTTCCTCTTTCTTCCATACTCAACCAACACCAACTGCCGATCTTCCAGACCCATCTGCTCACTAACACTCAGCTCACATTTATTCACCTTCAACTACTCACTCATTGCATTCTCCCGAACATACTGTTGCATACTAGAAAAACTCACCACATGACCTTCCATTCCACATTCAACACACTTTGCACACTGTTCTTTACACATCCTAGCATAATGCCCGTTCTTCCCGCAGTTGCCGCAAACCATGTTCATACCGGTACCCCGACATCCACTAGCGGTGTGCCCTGCCTGTTCATACCTATAACATTTAATATCCCTATCTTTCTGACACTCACTCACTAAATGCCCCGTTTGCCCACACCCGAAGCACGCTCCTAACGCCCACCGACATTCATTCTTCCTGTGTCCATATATTCTTCCTGTGTCCTGACTTACCACATTTATAACACTGATCTCGCTCACGACTAACTGACCCTACTCCTCCAACACTCGCACTCCTATCTCTTTTAGGGCTAACTACACTCACATTACTTGCCCTAACACTCCTATCTACCACTCGCTCTGCCATTCGCCTTGGCCCTTCCAAAACTACCTCCCTATAGCTTCTAAACTCTGGTACAACCTCAGCTACTTCAGTCCTAACACTAATATTCCTACTCTCTTTCATACACCTATCTAACTCATAATCCTCTACTATTTCTAAAATGTCGTTCCAAGTTAACCTTTCATTTGTCCAACGCATTTTCTCCTTAAGTTTCAGATTTATAAACTCATATACACTCTCTGGTACAGTTGCCAACAACTTTCGCACTAACTCCTTACACTCATTTATCCCTTCATCCCCAAAATTTTACCTGGCTAATGTTTCTAACCTACAGACGTACATTGACAATGACTCACCAATATTCATTCTTAACTCTTCAAAATCTTGCTTTCTCCTATATCTAACACTACTCTTTATCCTCTTTGCCTGTTCTACAATCTTAGCTTTTACACTCTCATACAGCACATTTCCTACACTCATCATTACCCCATACATGCTCAACAAAAATCCCGTCAAAAAGCTACCTAACTCCCTTGCCCAGACTCTCTTCGAGCGTTTGACAGCACGTAGCCTTTTGTTATGAATAATTATCACATCGAACCGTGATCCATTTATATATCAATTCAAGCTACAAATGTCCTTTAATATCTAAATTCACTTTACCTCCCAAATGATATATTTTCATATATGTACCGAAGGGGAATTTTTTAGTTGATAATAATTTCGTCCCCCCATGGGATCGAACCACCGTCCAAGTGGATGGGGACGAAATCAGGACAGTCAGTGACGCTATCCAATCAGCCAACAGAGACGCTATAAGTTCATATCGATTCTGGCCTTACAAATCACCCTCGATCTCGGTGCTTTCGTGATTAGAATCAATATGAAACCCCGTCTACCATGTTAGCCAATTCGAGCGTTTGACAGCACGTAGCCTTTTGTTATGAATAATTATCACATCGAACCGTGATCCATTTATATATCAATTCAAGCTACAAATGTCCTTTAATATCTAAATTCACTTTACCTCCCAAGTGATATATTTTCATATATGTACCGAAGGGGGGGACGAAATTATTATCAACTAAAAAATTCCCCTTCGGTACATATATGAAAATATATCATTTGGGAGGTAAAGTGAATATAGATATTAAAGGACATTTGTAGCTTGAAGTTGATATATTAAATGGTATAACGGTTTCAATGTGATAATTATCCATAACAAAAGGCTATGTGCTGTCAAAAGCTCGAAAATTTGGCTAACATGGTAGACGGGGTTTTCATATCGATTCTAATTACGAAAGCACCGAGATCGAGGGTGATTTGTAAGTCAGAATCGATATGAACTTATAGTGTCTCTGTTGGCTGATTGGATAGCGTCACTGACTGTCCTGATTTCGTCCCGTCCACTTGGACGGTGGTTCGATCCCATGGGGGAACGAAATTATTATCAACTAAAAAATTCCCCTTCGGTACATATATGAAAATATATTATTTGGGAGGTAAAGTGAATTTAGATATTAAAGGACATTTGTAGCTTGAATTCATATATAAATGGATCACGGTTCGATGTGATAATTATTCATAACAAAAGGCTACTGCTGTCAAAACGCTCGAATTGGCTAACATGGTTAGACGGGGGTTTTCATATCGATTCTAATTACGAAAGCACCGAGATCGAGGGTGATTTGTAAGGTCAGAATCAATATGAACTTATAGCGTCTCTGTTGCTGATTGGATAGCATCACTGACTGTCCTGATTTCGTCCCCGTCCACTTGGGCGGTGGTTCGATCCCATGGGGGGACGAAAATTATTATCAACTAAAAATTCTCCTTCGGTACATATATGAAATATATCATTTGGGTTAGGTAAAGTGAATTTTAGATATTAAAGGACATTTGTAGCTTGAATTGATATATAAATGGATCACGGTTTGATGTGATAATTATTCATAACAAAAGGCTACGTGCTGTCAAACGCTCGAATTGGCTAACACGGTAGACGGGGTTTCATATCGATTCTAATTACGAAAGCACCGAGATCGAGGGTGATTTGTAAGGTCAGAATCGATATGAACTTATAGCGTCTCTGTTGGCTGATTGGATAGCGTCACTGACTGTCCTGATATCGTCCCCGTCCACTTGGACGGTGGTTCGATCCCATAGGGGGACGAAATTATTATCAACTAAAAAATTCCCCTTCGGTACATATATGAAAATATATCATTTGGGAGGTAAAGTGAATTTAGATATTAAAGGACATTTGTAGCTTGAATTGATAATAAATGGATCACGGTTCAATGTGATAATTATCATAACAAAAGGCTGCGTGCTGTCAAATGCTCGAATTGGCTAACATGGTAGACGGGGTTTCATATCGATTCTAATTACGAAAGCACCGAGATCGAGGGTGATTTGTAAGGTCAGAATCGATATGAACTTATAGCGTCTCTGTTGGCTGATTGTATAGCGTCACTGACTGTCCTGATTTCATCCTCGTCCACTTGGACGGTGGTTCGATCCCATGGGGGACGAAATTATTATCAACTAAAAAATTCCCCTTCGGTACATATATGAAAATATATCATTTGGGAGGTAAAGTGAATTTAGATATTAAAGGACATTTGTAGCTTGAATTGATATATAAATGGATCACGGTTCAATGTGATAATTAATTCATAACAAAAGGCTACGTGCTGTCAAACCTCGAATTGGCTAACATGGGTAGACGGGGTTTAATATCGATTCTAATTACGAAAGCACCGAGATCGAGGGTGATTTGTAAGGTCAGAATCGATATGAACTTATAGCGTCTCTGTTGGCTGATTGGATAGCGTCACTGACTGTCCTGATTTCGTCCCCGTCCACTTGGACGGTGGTTCGATCCCATGGGGGGACGAAATTATTATCAACTAAAAATTCCCCTTCGGTACATATATAAAATATATCATTTGGGAGGTAAAGTGAATTTAGATATTAAAGGACATTTGTAGCTTGAATTGATATATAAATGGATCACGGTTCGATGTGATAATTATTCATAACAAAAGGCTACGTGCTGTCAAATGCTCGAATTGGCTAACATGGTAGACGGGGTTTCATATCGATTCTAATTACGAAAGCACCGAGATCGAGGGTGATTTCTAAGGTCAGAATCCAAGTGAACTTTTGGCGTCTCTGTTGGCTGATTGGATAGCGTCACTGACTGTCCTGATTTCGTCCCCGTCCACTTGGACAGTGGTTTGATCCCATGGGGGGACGAAATTATTATCAACTAAAAAATTCCCCTTCGGTACAAATATGAAAATATATCATTTGGGAGGTAAAGTGAATTTAGATATTAAAGGACATTTGTAGCTTGAATTGATATATAAATGGATCACGGTTCGATGTGATAATTATTCATAACAAAAGGCTATGTGCTGTCAAACGCTCGAATTGGCTAACATGGTAGACGGGGTTTCATATCGATTCTAATTACGAAAGCACCGAGATCGAGGGTGATTTGTAAGGTCAGAATCGATATGAACTTATAGCGTCTCTGTTGGCTGATTGGATAGCATCACTGACTGTCCTGATTTCGTCCCCGTCCACTTGGGCGGTGGTTCGATCCCATGGGGGGACGAAATTATTATCAACTAAAAAATTCTCCTTCGGTACATATATGAAAAATAATATCATTTGGGAGGTAAGTGAATTTATATTTTAAAGGACATTTGTAGCTTGAATTGATATATAAATGGATCACGGTTCGATGTGATAATTATTCATAACAAAAGGCTACGTGCTGTCAAACGCTCGAATTGGCTAACATGGTAGACGGGGTTTCATATCGATTCTAATTATGAAAGCGCCGAGATCGAGGGTGATTTGTAAGGTCAGAATTGATATGAACTTTTAGCGTCTCTGTTGGCTGATTGGATAGCGTCACTGAACTGTCCTGATTTC
>NC_087218.1:51763256-51793256 GCF_015104395.2 Macrobrachium nipponense
ATATAACTTCTTCATTTTAATTTTTGTTGGTGAAACAACGTGCTATTTGACCTTAGATTTTAGCATGCACCCCCAAGTAAGCTGGAGGTCGGACACCACGCCTATTTCAGTACTGGGGAATGCTTTCCTTTAATCGTAACCCATGTTATGAGCCGTGGCCCTTGAAATTTACAGCCATGGCCTGGTAATGGCCTCCCATATATTGTTGCCAGATGCACGATTATGGCTAACTTTAACCTTAAATAAAATAAAAACTACTTAAGCTAGAGGACTGACATTTGGTATGCTTAATAAGTGCAGGGTAGATAACCAACATACCAATGTGCAGCCCTCTAGCCTCAGTAGTATTCAAGGGCTGAGGGCGGACAGAAAAACTGCAGATGGACAGACAAAGCCATCACAATAATTTTCTTTTACAGGACCCTAAGTTAAGTATATCTTAGTTTAACCAGACCACTAAGCTGATTAACAGCTCTTCCAGGGCTGGCCTGAAGGATTAGATATTTTTTACATGGCTAGGAACCAGTTGGTTACCTAGCAATGGGCCCTACAACTTATTGTGGGATCCGAACCACATTACATAGAGAAATTAATTTCTAATCACCAGAAATAAATTCCTTTGATTCCATGTTGGCAGAGCGGGGAATTGAACTCAGGTCTACTCGTCCAACGAGGAACTAATGGCTCTGTGAGACAGAGAAGCATCATATTAGAACTGTCACATCTTATCAGCACGTGATCAACATGCCACAGAGACTGCATCCTTATCAGGTAGATTAGAGAAGATTTGTAAGTCCCATCCCCCAGAACAGGAATGTCAAACCAGAAAAGACACTGCGACGGAAGGTCTTCCAAACGTGATGATAAAATTGGAAAGATAAATAACAAGATTACTGGAGGTCCTCCAAACGGGATGATAAAACTGGGAAGAAGAACAAGAAAATAAAGGAGGGTCCTCCACACTGGATGATAAAACTGGAAAGATAAAGATGATTAGAGAAGGTCCTCCACACGGGATGATAAAACAGTGGAGATAAAGGAGATTATGGAAGGTCCCCCACACAGGATGATAAAACCGGGAAGATAAAGAAGAAGAAGATTATGGAAGGTCCTCCACATGGGATGATAAAACTGTGAAGATAAAGAAGAAGATTACAGAAGGTCCTTCACACCAGATGATAAAACTGCAAAGATAAAGAAGGAGATTAAGGAGGATCCTCTATGAAACTGGGAAGAAGAAGAAGCAGAAGAAGAAGAAGCAGAAAATTAAAATAAAAGAGAAGACGACCACGGCCCCCGAAACGCTAAAACATTAGAGGGCAAGAAATTCGTGGAAGGGGGGGGGGGCCACTGGCGGCCTCTGACAGGACGCCGCGTCCCAATTTATGTAACGGTCGCCGGCGACCGTAAATTGCTGTATCATGCAATAAAGCGACGGAAGCACATTATCAAAAATTTCGAGGCTACGAGGCTGCGAGGCTACGGGCCGTGATAAACCCCCGCATATGGAGCTATTCCTGGACTTTATATCATCAGGAGAAAACATTACGTTTACTCTCTCTCGCTGCTGTTACGAAGATAAGGGTCAATTTCACCTCCTCTTCGGCAATCTCTCTCTCTCTCTCTCACGCGCGCGCGCGCATCACCACCGCCGCAGGGCACAAGAATACGATCGTTCGGGAGAGATCTTAACCAGGATTTTGGGGGATGGAGAAGAGTAAATTATTTTGGATTGTTATTTCCTCCAAGAGTCTCTTGATGTTTCGGCAGCAATCTCTCATCACTCTAGCCATCTTGCTCCTCTCTTACATATATATATATATATATATATATATATAGATATATATATATAGTATATATATGTATATAGATATATATATATATATACTATATATATATATATATAGTATATAATAATATATATATACTATATATACTAGTATATATATATATATATTAGTATATATATATATATCTCTATCTATATATATATATATATATATAGATTATATATATCTATATAGATAGATATATATATATATATATATATATAGATATATATAGATATATATATATATATCTATATAGATATATATAGATATAGATATATATATAGTATATATAGAGGATAGTATATAGATAGATAGAGTAGATAGATATATATCTATCTAACAGACAGTAGATATATAGATATAGATATATATATAATATATATATATATATATATATCGATATATATATATATATATATATATATATATAGATAGATATATATATATATATATATATATATATATATAATATATATATATATATATTATAGATATATATATCATATATATATATATATATATCTATATCATATAGATATATATATTATATATATATATATATATATATATAGATAGATATATATAGATATATATATAGCAGATATATGATATATATATATATATTATATATATATATATATATATCTATATATATATCTATATATATATATATATATATATATATATATATATAAAATTTTGTTTACCAAAGATCTAAATGTGGTCAGCTGCTGCCCTGTATAATCCTGTCGTTGTCTTGTCCCTGTGTCTGAGCAGTTGGACTTAATCTTTTTGTTCTGAAATTGTACCCATGTTTATGCTTGTTTGGAAAGGTTATTCATTCTCCAGGTGTGTTGGATTCTAGTATTAATCTCCTTATAATCCCTATCAGTCACTTAAACGACCTTTCCTTGTACTCTCAGTTTCTCATTTAAGTCAGTTTGTCTGCTAAGTAAAGGACGTTGAGTCGAAAGATCTTACAGCTACTCAGTTGTTTATCTTTCCCTCGTGGCTTATACCTTTATTTATGCATTTATCACGTTCCAAATTTCGTGATTCAGTTACACACACACACACACACCACAAACATCATTATATAGATTATATATATATATATATACTATATATATTATATAGAATTACATATATATACACACCAAAACATAAATACATAATACACGTTATTTATGAGTTTTCTCCCCACACCATTTCATCCCTCTCTCTCTCTCTCTCCACCTAAGACGCGCCATAGCATTTGCAACAGCAACAGCAACAAAGGAACCACCTGAAAGCTAGACAAACAAACCTCGACGAAGGCCTACCGTAGTCTATTCATATCCGCTGACCAAATTGTCCAGCTCTTTGTACCTCAAACGAGTTCTCCGTCAATTTACTCAATCCCGCCCGCGCGCGCCCCTGATGGGTGTTGGGCGTTGACAGTTAGCCGAGGCGTGGCGCAACAGAGGCAAAGAATACTCGAAGTAGCTCCAGGACTCATGCAGAAGAGCGTGCTATTAGAAACAGCGCACATAGTGAGAAAAGTGATGAACTCCTAACAGGATAAACCACCTAGGTCGGTTAGGATGACTGTGATAGAATAATAATAATAATAATAATAATAATAATAATAATAATAATAATAATAATAATAATAATAATAATGCACAATCCAAAATTTGACAGCAATTTTTGGTCCACGTTTTTTCAAAGGTAGCAAATCTTTTATAATAATAATAATAATAATAATGATAATAATAATAATAATAATAATAATAATAATAATAATAATAATAATAATAATAATACAGACAAGATCTGGGCTTCGTTGGGTTCAAAGTCATTCTTCCGATTGGGTAACTGTGGCCCTGGAGCTTTGACGGAAATAAGTCGGTCTTATTTGGGCTTATAAAAGATATTTTTTCAAGAAGCTTTTTATTTTGCCTCTGGGATGAGAGACAACAGATTCGTCCCTTCAGGAATAGCTTTTGATATTGTTGATGCTATAACCTTTTACTTGTTGTGAGGCAGAGGTTTTATTTCTCTTATTTTTTTTCGACTTATACATTGAAAAGCCCTCGTCCATGAAAGCTCATTTCCCTCCACACACTCACACACACACACACCCACGCGCGGGCAGACTTGACATTAACTTATACCTCTCTTGATGGCTCAGTGGTTTGACTGTCGACTGGAGTCGTTGGTGGGTACCGTGTCGAGTGTTCGAGACGCAGTAGCATGAATTGGATATTAAACGACATTTGTAGCTGGGCGGGGGAGAGACGTTATGGGGCGTAATTTCGCAGCCAAGCTAAAAAAAAAACTGTTACAACATCTTGCGCAATCTGTAAACTATATTGCGCATTCTGTAACCCACGTTGCGCATTCTGACTGCGCTTTTTTTCTGTCGCTGCTAGAGGGTCTTATTTGGAATTTTCTACTAGTGTTGTGGACTATGTGCGTTGATTGATTGATTATAATATATATATATATATATATATATATATATATATATATATATATATATATATATATATATATATATATATATATATGATCATTAATATATAATATCTACTTGCAGTATTAGATATAATAATAATAATAATAATAATAATAATAATAATAATAATAATAATAATAATAATAATAATAATAATAAGATCCAACGGTACACGAACAGGAATAAGGGATACCAACAGAACAAACTATTCGGAACCAACCAGAAAAGACTATACAGCCAACTAAGAGGGGAAGACAACCACCCAGAAATTCCTGAAGCCGAACCAAGTAAGAGACTCTGGGAAAACATATGGAGCAATCCGGTATCACACAACAAACATGCAACATGGCTCCAGGAAGTCAAGGAAGAAGAAACAGGGAGAATAAAACAAAGATTCACAGAGATCACGACAGACACAGTCAGACACCAACTAAGGAAAATGCCAAACTGGAAAGCCCCAGGTCCCGATGAAGTCCATGGATACTGGCTCAAAAACTTCAAGGCCCTACACCCACGAATAGCAGAACAACTCCAGCATTGTATCTCAAATCACCAAGCACCCAAATGGATGACCACAGGAAGAACATCCTTAGTACAAAAAGACAAGAGTAAGGGAAATATAGCCAGTAACTACAGGCCTATCACCTGCCTACCAATAATGTGGAAGTTACTAACAGGTATCATCAGTGAAAGGCTATATAACTACCTAGAGGAGACAAACGCCATCCCCCACCAACAGAAAGGCTGCAGAAGGAAGTGTAGGGGCACAAAAGACCAGCTCCTGATAGACAAAATGGTAATGAAGAACAGTAGGAGAAGGAAAACCAACCTAAGCATGGCATGGATAGACTATAAGAAAGCCTTCGACATGATACCACACACATGGCTAATAGAATGCCTGAAAATATATGGGGCAGAGGAAAACACCATCAGCTTCCTCAAAAATACAATGCGCAACGGGAATACAATACTTACAAGCTCTGGAATAAGACTAGCAGAGGTTAATATCAGGAGAGGGATCTTCCAGGGCGACTCACTGTCCCCACTACTCTTCGTAGTAGCCATGATTCCCATGACAAAAGTACTACAGAAGATGGATGCCGGGTACCAACTCAAGAAAAGAGGCAACAGAATCAACCATCTGATGTTCATGGACAACATCAAGCTGTATGGTAAGAGCATCAAGGAAATAGATACCCTAATCCAGACTGTAAGGATTGTATCTGGGGACATCAGGATGGAGTTTGGAATAGAAAAATGCGCCTTAGTCAACATACAAAAAGGCAAAGTAACGAGAACTGAAGGGATAAAGCTACCAGATGGGAGCAACATCAAACACATAGATGAGACAGGATACAAATACCTGGGAATAATGGAAGGAGGGGATATAAAACACCAAGAGATGAAGGACACGATCAGGAAGGAATATATGCAGAGACTCAAGGCGATACTCAAGTCAAAACTCAACGCCGGAAATATGATAAAAGCCATAAACACATGGGCAGTGCCAGTAATCAGATACAGCGCAGGAGTAGTGGAATGGACGAAGGCAGAACTCCGCAGCATAGATCAGAAAACCAGGAAACATATGACAATACACAAAGCACTACACCCAAGAGCAAATACGGACAGACTATACATAACACGAAAGGAAGGAGGGAGAGGACTACTAAGTATAGAGGATTGCGTCAACATTGAGAACAGAGCACTGGGGCAATATCTGAAAACCAGTGAAGACGAGTGGCTAAAGAGTGCATGGGAAGAAGGACTAATAAAAGTAGACGAAGACCCAGAAATATACAGAGACAGGAGAAAGACAGACAGAACAGAGGACTGGCACAACAAACCAATGCACGGACAATACATGAGACAGACTAAAGAACTAGCCAGCGATGACAATTGGCAATGGCTACAGAGGGGAGAGCTAAAGAAGGAAACTGAAGGAATGATAACAGCGGCACAAGATCAGGCCCTAAGAACCAGATATGTTCAAAGAACGATAGACGGAAATAACATCTCTCCCATATGTAGGAAGTGCAATATGAAAAAAGAAACCATAAACCACATAGCAAGTGAATGCTCGGCACTTGCACAGAACCAGTACAAAAAGAGGCATGATTCAGTGGCAAAAGCCCTCCACTGGAGCCTGTGCAAGAAACATCAGCTACCTTGCAGTAATAAGTGGTACGAGCACCAACCTGAGGGAGTGATAGAAAACGATCAGGCAAAGATCCTCTGGGACTATGGTATCAGAACGGATAGGGTGATACGTGCAAACAGACCAGACGTGACGTTGATAGACAAAGTCAAGAAGAAAGTATCACTCATTGATGTCGCAATACCATGGGACACCAGAGTTGAAGAGAAAGAGAGGGAAAAAATGGATAAGTATCAAGATCTGAAAATAGAAATAAGAAGGATATGGGATATGCCAGTGGAAATCGTACCCATAATCATAGGAGCACTAGGCTACGATCCCAAGATCCCTGAAAAGGAATCTAGAAAAACTAGAGGCTGAAGTAGCTCCAGGACTCATGCAGAAGAGTGTGATCCTAGAAACGGCACACACAGTAAGGAAAGTGATGGACTCCTAAGGAGACAGGATGCAACCCGGAACCCCACACTATAAATACCACCCAGTCGAATTGGAGGACTGTGATAGAGTAAAAAAAAAAAAAAAAATAAATAAATAAATAATAATAATAATAATAGACTGGAGTTTCAATTAAAAAATTAAGATATTCTCTACTAAAAATGAGAACGAATTAAGCAAGGGAAAAAAGATCCACCCTCTTAAGAGTTGAAAGATGAAGTTTTAGAATAAGAATCTCAAAGTTTTCAAATAAGGAGTGGGGGGCTGGGGGTTCCCCCACCCCACCATCCATTACCCCTAAACCAACCCCACCCCCAACCAGCGGGAAACTATACACCAATCCCTCTACGGATGAAATAAATAAAAAAATACATATGAAATAAATTTTTAAAAATTGACAAAAACATAAAAGAGACGGGGGAATTATAAAGCGCTCAACGCACAAACACCCACTCTCTCTCTCTTTTAAAGAGTGTAATATTTATCGTTGCAGGATTCGAGTGATTAAACATAACCTGTTTAATGAAACCAAATTATTAAAAGGACATCATAAAATATTTTGAAGTGTACAGAAAGGGACATATGTTACTCTTAACCTCTGCTCTCTTACATCCAAACCCAGTAACAAACGCTATTGAATGCGAGAAGTAAAAAAAAAATAAATAGTTTCCTGTAAAGCGTATAACGCTGCATGAAACTCTGCTGCGGCCCATGAACCTATCATCCTAGGCCTGTGGCGTTGGGTGCCAGACGCATGTCTACTTTAGCCTTAAATAAAACAAGAACCACTGAGGCTAGAGGGCTGCAATTTGGTATGTTTGATCACTGGAGGGTGGATGATCACCATACCCATTTGCAGCCCTCTAGCCCCAGTAGTAAATTTAACCTTACATGAAATAAGAACCTCTGAGGCTAGAGGGCTGCAATTTGGTATGTTTGATGATTGGAGGGTGGATGACCCCATATCAATTTGCAGTCCTCTAGCCCCAGCAGTTTTTCAGACCAGAGTTCGGACAGAAAAAGTGCGAACGGACAGAGGCAGCCATCTGGATAGTTTTCTTTCACAGAAAACTAAAACCCCGAGAATCTCACAGAGACCGAGAAAACCCGCTACCGAAGAACACACTCGAACTCATGCAGTAGGAGGAGACCTTCATTTGAAATTCAACGAACTTCTGCGAACTCCAGACCCGACCTGTAGCTCGAAGCCATTCGGAATAGTCTCGGTGTACAAGGCCATGTTAAGAGGGAGCAGGGACTCCTGAATATTTCGGCCTTCCTCCTCCTCCTCTTCTTCTTCTTCTTCTTCTCTTCTTCTTCTTCTTGCTGACTGGAAAACGTCTTCCTCCAATCGATTTCAAGTCGCCAGATATCGTTTTATGGAAAGGCAATTGCTTCGTTTTGAGTTGTTAGGCCGATGTGCTGTGTTGCGGCATAAATTTATATATATATATATATATATATATATATATATATATATATATATATATATATATATATATATATCATATATACATATAGATATATATATATATATATATATATATATATATATATATTATATATATATATATATATATATATTTATATATATATATCTATATATATATAATAATATATATATATATATATATATATATAATATATATAAATTCATATATAACTAAATAGTATATATAGATTATAATATATATACATATATATATATAAGATATATAGATTTATATATATATACTATATATATATATAAATATATAAATATATATATATATATATAATATAAATATGGAAAGGATTATTGAGCGTAACAGAACATAGGATGAAAAGAATTCTGCAAAAATCTAAAAAAAAAAAAAAAAAACCTGCCGTAAAAAAAAGACGAAAAAGACTGACCGGAAAGCATGTTGCGGAAAAGGTAAAGAAAAAAAAAAAAGAAATAAAAACTTCAATAAGGGAAAAAAAAAAAAAAACTTGGAATGTCCATAGACGAAGAAGCGAGGAACGTAAAGTATTCATTATTCCTCGGAGGGAATATAATGATGATTCTTCCGTCATTAAACTTTGGGAATCTTTTACCGTAATTTTGTTTTTCAAGTCTGGGAACTCGCAGAATAGCCTTACGAGAACTATGAAGGAACAAAAAAAAAAAATATTACAATAAAAAAGTTCCAGACGAGAGGAATGCAATTAAAAGTTTCCAGATGTGTCGCGACTTTACCTTACGGGAAGGTTGAAAATGAGGAAGAAGTTGTTATGTTTATGTCTAGAGAATAGAAAAAGATATGCCCATCAACTGACAATCTTTCGTTTGTGCTTATTTATACAGTAAGTGTATTTCGTCGTAATCTCTCTCTCTCTCTCTCACACACACACACACACACACACACACACACATATATATATATATATATATATATATATATATATATATATATATATATATATATATATATATATATATATACATACACACTAAAATCCTCAAAACCTAAAACGAACGGTAAACGCTAGATAAAAATGAATCACTAAATTACGATTACAAAAATAAAATTACGAAAAAAAATTAAATAAATAAATAATTAAAACTAAGCCACGCAAAACATTTCATCTTATTTTTACGGTTCCGTGTTTTAGTTTTAATTATTTATTTATTTTTATTGTTTTCGTAATTTTAATTTTGTAATCGTAATTTTGTGATTAGTTTTTAGCTGGCATTTACCGCCGTTCGTTTTATTATATATATATATATATATATATATATATATATATATATATATATATATATAATATATATATATATATATATATATATATATATGTCATATCACATTACCGTGATTCATATACATACATCGAGCTACAAATGTCCTTTAATATCTAATTCAATCTACCTCAGAAATAATATATTTTCATATATGCTTAACTGAAGGGGAATTTTATTAGGCGATAATAGAATTGTCGGCGCCCAGGCGCGATTCCAGGACACCATACAAATCCAGGAACGTCAGTGAAGCTTTTACCCACTCCACCACCGCAAGAGGCTATAAGTTAATGCCGTCTCTCACCCTCAAGTACCTTTCGCGAAGTATGTATATGAATCACGGTAATGTAATATGACTTATATTAATGGCTACGTGCTGTCATAAGCACAACAACACTACCGAGGTCGAGGTGAGTTAATGCTGGCTCCAAATCAGCGATTACTGAGCGCGAAAGGTATTTGAGGGGGAGAGACGGCATTAACTTATAGCCTCTTGCGGTGGTGGAGTGGGTAAAAGCTTCACTGACGTTCCTGGATTTGTATGGTGTCCTGGGTTCGCGCCTGGCCGCCGACAATTCTATTATCGCCTAATAAAAATTCCCCTTCGGTTAAGCATATATGAAAATATATTAATTCCGAGGTAGAGTGAATTAGATATTAAAGGACATTTGTAGCCTCGATGTATATATATATATATATATATATATATATATATATATATATATATATATATATATATATATATATATGGTGCCCCGCACAACCGTTCACCTACATTTCCAAATGACATGATTCTCTCTCTCTCCCCTTCTTCTTCTTCATGGTAATAGCCATGAAGATGTTTTCCATCTCCGCACACTGAAAAACACCATCAGGAATTCATACCTGCGGCCCCAGTATGCAGCCGGAGAAGGGTATGTTAATCACGCCTTCATAATTAGGTAGGAGGATAAGCCCAGGAATCTCATACCGTCACCTCCACACGAGGTTTCAAAAGACCTCGTTTTTTCCAACAGACCACAGACATAAAAGACGTACTAGAAGACTCATTGCCTGGCTGACTGTGGCTGGGAAATTACTGGGAGATTAATATGCGGGACGAATGCCCGATGATTTTTCTTTTGCTTGAGGATGCATAAATAAAGTGATGTTGACATTTGGATCTATACAGCAACGTGTGAACGTGATAATCATGATCTTAGCAGGATTGACTAATGGTCGAGTTGAATATAGAGAATTTAGGCCAACGGCCAAGCACTGGCACCTGTGTGGTCATTCAGCGATGAAATGGAAATTGACAGTAAAAGGTTTGAAAGGTGTAACAGGAGGAAAACCTCAAAGCAGTCGCACTATGTATCAAGTGTTAGGAGAGGGTGGAAAGTAAGATAATAGGAAATGAGGTAGAGTAAAAGGAACGAATGTAGCTCATGGACAGCACGCTGCAAAGGACCTTAAGTAATGCCTACAGTGCACCGCATGAGGTCCACTGACGGCACTATTCCCGCCCTCCACAACCAAGGGGATTAAACTATTTTTGCTTATTATTATCTGCCACCTATAAAATGGATATTTCCTAGACAGTGGACCCCCAAGGATTTTAAACCCCGTTGGGAGTAGTTCCGTCAGTGGACCTCATACGGTGCACTGTAAGCATTACTTAAGGTTCCTTGCAGCGTGCCTACTGCCCTTAGCTGCAACCACTTTCGTACCTTTTACTGTATATTCTTTCATATAGTCTTTCTTCATTTAACTTTCCATTCTCTCTTTACACTTCATTCACAGTGCAACTGCTTTGAGGTTTTCCTCCTGTTACAACTTTCTAAACCCTTTACTGTCAATTTCTATTTTAGCGCTGAATGACCTAATAGTTCCCAGTGCTTTGCCTTTGGCCTAAATTTTAAATTCAACTCAACTTTTAGTACTACAATCCCGTTGGGGATGACCGTAAAAACGTGAACAAAAGATTGTAAATATTATAAAGATATTGACCCCCAAGAAATATTAGTCTTGATAACGACATCTGAATAGCCCTGGTGGTCACCATCTGGGGAAGATCCTATAAAAGGGATAACCATAATGGCATTAGGATTAATTGATGGAGATGAAGTTCAATAGTATATCCACTATCTAATTCTACTCATTATTATTAGTATTGCTAAGAAATTCACAATCTCGTGAAAAATATTTTGTACAATTATAATCCACAATCATAAAGTATGAAAAAATGTATAAAGCAGAGACTAAGGAACACCTGGTTTTTTATATACATTTTTACACAGTAATGTACTTTACTATAAAATTATGGATTTTAATTACACGCTTTAATATTATTCCTTTTTCTTCTTTTGGCCTATCACAGTCATCCAATTCGACTGGGTGGTTTTTATAGTGGGGGGTTCCGGGTTGCATCCTGCCTTCTCAGGAGTCCATCACTTTTCAGAGTATGTGCGCAGTTTATAGTGGTACACTCTTCTGCACGAGTCCTGGAGCTACTTCAGCACCTAGTTTTTCCGGGTCCCTTTTCAGGGATCTTGGGATCGTGCCTAGTGTTCCTGTTAATATTTACATTATTATTACTATTAATTTTGTTGAATAAAATGGCAGAATTAAGCAAATTTAATCTTATATATTATTTTTTCTATTTTTCTTCTTACTCGGTTCTCTGGCTCAGCGATACTTCTTAGTGATTGGCCAATATTCATATTGGGATAAATGTAAATAATGGTAAATGTAATATTTTATTTAGAACAGGATTTATTTTTTGTCAATACTGGTATTACCAGTGTATTGGTAAACAGTAATGGCGGATCTCAGGTCCAGGTCAAGCGGGGGTTGTCGTCAGTGTTGATATTATTCCATGAACGATGTCAATATCAGGTCAGGGTCGTCTCTGGTAGAACCAGCTGAACACCAGAGAGAGATACAAGGAGTTACAAGTATTAGGATGCCTCAAAGACTTGTTAGTCGATCAAAAGAGGACACCACGTGCTCAGTTATCTCTGGGAGCAGGTTTTACTGTTCATTGACAGCGTCCTAATGATATCGTCTAGTTTTCTTTTAAACTCTTCCACACTGTTGCTGTTTACAACTTCTGGTGGCAGTTTATTCTATATGTAACATACCTTGAATGTAAAGAAGTTCCCACAATGGGTTGTGTTGTATCTCCTCAGTTTTAGTTTCCACCCATTATTTCATGTCTGGTTTTCGTTTAACGTAAATATGTTACTGTCTACTTTTGTTATTGCCGAGAGAGAGAGAGAGAGAGAGAGAGAGAGAGAGAGAGAGAGAGAGAGAGAGAGAGAGAGAGAGAGAGAGGATCCAAAATAGCCAACCATTTTCTTAAATATAACAAAAGTTGTAACATTATAATGCTTGTTTACTGACAATACGATCATGAAGTTTTCTCATTTCAAGTTAGAATTCTAATGTCTTGATTTTAGGCAAATATTCAAACTCTGATATTGCATCTAGATTTTATTTTTACAGAATAAGAAACTTTGTTATTAATGACATATATTGCTATAAGAAAACTTGCCAATGTATTAATAAAAGCAAATACTATGAAATTTCATTCCCCTAAAGCAGAACAAACATTATGAATATTGGCTTATACAGTACGAGTACTTTTTTTTAGGGCAAAAGCTATAACCACAATGAAATAGAGTTTACGTCCAGTCGAGCACTACTCAGTCTCAGAGCAGGATAAAACCAAAATTTGACAATATAAGTTTTACTAATATGTTTCCTCAGACAAAAATAATACAAGCCTGAATCATTTATTCAAATAAAACCTAGAGGGTTAACTTTATTCCTTCTACATTCTTTGGAAAATTAGTAGGTGCTTCATTTACCTACTGACCTTCAACACTGTTTACTCAACTGCTGCCATATTAAAGTTGTTCTCCAAGAGTACGACACTCTGCTTGAGTATGGGAATCAGATATCTCTCTTGAATCCACCCCTTTCTGAGGGCCTGAAAATCCTTTATGATACATTAGGTAGTGTACTTGAAGTATGGGTTAGGCCAACCCATATTTCTCTCCAGAAACATTGGGACAATTTAGTTACTGTTCTTGACGTTATGGGTTAGGGCAAACCATATTTCTCTCCAGAACCCATGTGATAATTTAGGTACTGTACTTGACGTATGTGTTAGGCCAGATCAAACTGCACTCTAGAACACGCACCTGTAACTTCCAATACCACTGCCATTCTACTGGTCTGAAAGTCTCTTGTGATACAGTAGGTACTGCATTTGATTCAAGAGTTGAACCAAATCAAATTTTTTTTTTCTAGAACCCACGCCAATAACTTTCAATACCACTGCCATTCTGCTGGTCTGAAAGCCCTGGTCAGTACGCCTCTTGCGATTCATTGGGCAAAGATCTGATTTTTATACACATCTCTGCTGGACTGAATTGGACTGAATGCCTTGGTCTGAAAAACTCTCATGACACATTAGGCAAAGATCTGATTTTTATACCAATCAGGTAGGACACAAGGAACTGTCCCTTGCTCCATGGCGTCTTCAGCATCAAAACAGTATACTTTCTTGTCATTCTTGTAGACCAGAAAAACCTTACCTGGTTTCTGTGACACCTTTGCCTTGATGAAATCAAGGACTTTGTTTAGGAAGCTTAAGGCAGTGTCTGGAGAAATACCCTGTCAAAATATATATAAAGGAATCAAATGAAAAAAAGGAATATTCCACTTTTCACTTTGTGTATGGATTTTTGCATGTATGTGTTTGTGCAAACTGTTTGCACCACAATGACCCTTTAACATCTCGAAATCTTCACACTGACAAGCATATCCAAAAAAAAAAAAAAAAAAACAAAAAAAAAAAAAAAAAAAAAAAAAAGTGTGAAAAAACCAAGAAGTTAAAAGACCACTGCAAACAATGATTTACCTTCAACCAATAAAATACGCCTTTATACCAAATAATTCATGAAACACACAACTGTAACACACATACTCACAGCTGTTGCTGGTAAATCGCGAATCTTAATTTTCTGAAGTTTCTGTACGACTCCACGAGTTCGGTATCCCAGTATTAGGTATTCACTTCCTGCTAATACTCCTCTACTCCAAGAACTGATCATCTTGTGTCTGAAAAAAATACTAAGGTTTTGATACAATATCTAGCAATAAATATTCATTCAACTTTTATACAGATCTATTTCAAACATGTAACTAGGGAGAATGGGCTACCTTTCAAATTTCCAGCCGCAATTTTTTTTCGAGGTGTGTAATTTATATAAAAACAAAAAAAACACACACACCCAGACCACACGATAGCCCTGGCTTACTGCATAGTCCATATGCCTAGACATTATCTTGACAGATAGACCTTTGACTCAGGGATATCCAAACTCCTATGAGACTCTGGGAAGTTTATGATTCCGTAGCCATATCAATTCGACACTCGACCATACGTCACGATTTTTCAGAACTTTTACTTTTGCCTGTAGAAACCCATGGCCATTTTGACTACTTCGTTTGTGTGCAAAATCTTTTTCCAACTATTAGCTCGGCTTCTCCCTCTAAGGGTTCTATAAGCTGTGGCCAAATTCCTGCACATGGGCCTGTGTATTCTTCTCCTGATTATACCCACCCTAATGGTCGCCATTAACGTTAAGTACAACTACGCAGTTATGCCATGCAGGCAAAACTGAACCCACTAACGTTCAGTTTTGCCTACCCAGGCATAACTGCACAGGTATAACTGAACGTTAGTGGGTTCAGTTTTTTCCGCACAGGCTGACTGACCAGGCATAACTGCGCAGGTATAACTGAACGTTAGTGGGTTCAGTTTTTTCCGCACAGGCCGCATGTGCAGGCATAACTGAACGTTAGTGGGTTCATTTTTTTTCGCACAGGCAGACTGTACAGGCATAACTGAGCATTAGTGGGCTCAGTTTTTTCCGAACAGGCTGACTGCGCAGGCATAACAGTACAGGTATAACTGAGCGTTAGTGGGTTCCGTTTTGTCTGCACAGGCCGACTGTGCAGGTATAACTGAGTGTTAGAGGCGGCCCTTAAAGGTTGTACGTTATACTGTACACTTTTTCTGCTTTCTTTTGATCAACTTTTCAACCTTGCACACTCGCAGGAAATGAATACATTAATTGATTTTGTCTATACAAGAAACTATTTTGCTGATGTTGAGTTTTTCTTTCTGGACGCTTTCAAGAATTTCATTATCTGGACTATATAGGAGATACTAAACGCCATTTAAGCTCTGTTACAGTGACGCTGACTCCAGCTCTTTGGCCACAGAGACTTATCAGAAAATAGTTGGTCTTGATTTCAGAGGCCTATGGCAATGGCAGAACCTTATTGTTGTTAATGGCGGCAATAACCTAAAAGTTGCGATGCTAGTTTTAGTAACCACAAATCATTCAAATCGTCCACGTCTAAAGATGTAGCAAAGTACTGACTCTGTGGTCTAATGTATTATAGTATGACTCATTTTGAAAAACATGGCACAGATGCAAAGGATGGGTACAGACTGAAGTTTGTAAGGAGTATGTCAGTGGGGGGTTGCATAAAATGGAGAATTGGATTAAGCCAAAATATAGCTACAATCTTCACCTATTTAAAAAGGGATTTTCGATTACATTACCTAAACCAAAAATCAGCGTGTCAAAGACACTGACTTCACTCGAAGGGAAGAATACTGAACTTTACTATATTAAGTTCCATGTTTGTATTACAAACTTACTACTTAAAAAATCGTTGATTAGAACACAAAGAAAAGCATCACTTACTTGAATGCGGTTATCCACTTATTATCTGGGTGATGTTTCATAATGATGTAAGCCCCCGGGTCACTGCAATGATCTCTGACTCCATCAGCAACATTCTGCATTGCATCCACCAAAATTGATCTCCCCCCAATTTCAACTTTGACTTCACAGTGGTGCTCTGTGTTGGTATGCAATCCTTCATTTGTGGCACCTAAAATAAAATCACAGTATATTCTTTTATGTATCACATCAGACTGCAATTGGTCTTTGAGACTCATGATAAAAAAATATATATATTTGTGATGAAACTATTCATCTTTGACAGTTACTGCACACTTTTACAAGTGGTGCAACTCCATTTTAATGGGGAAAAAAATAAGCTTTACTTCCTGCTGCATAAACATTTAGCCAATACTTTTTTCCTAAGACAAGAAAAGCTCATTCAATGTGTCCTGTTATCAAGAAAGGCACAGAACCTCAATATGAAAAACCAGTTCTAAAATGTTTAAAAATGAAATTTATGCCGATTTAAAACACATTGCATATTAACCTAGAATAATGATCCCATACTTTTGTAATGAAACCTTTATTAATAGTTCTGTTATACACATGGCTTAATTTTACCAATAAGGGTATGGCCCTTATTGGCCTGTATTGGCAACTTATCGAAGGTATCATTCATTAGCCAGAGTTCGTTATTTCATCGTAGGAAAAGCCAGAGAGACGGTTACATATCAGGCTCCAGTAGTTTTAGGAAGGGCAGTCAATTTCTCCATTCTTCTGACCAAGATAACTGTGAAATCACCGAACAGAGGATTTAGAACCCATTTTGGAAAGACAATGTTACTAGTTCCAGCAACAGAATCAGGGCTAAAAAGTCTACTCAATAAGCTGTGTAAAACATGCTACTGTAAATTGTCTGAACATTTTTGAACTGTAGAAACTATGAACTACGTGAAAATTCTCTGATGATAGCCTGCAGAAAGGTTGAGAAAATTGGTAGCAAAGTTTTCTACAGAGAAGACAATTCAGTAGAAATTGACTACTATGGCTGGATTCAACAGAGGTGGAGTATTCTCTTCTGTATTATTATTAGTCGAATTGCAACACTACTTGAGAAAGCAGAATGATGTAGGCCTAACAACTAAAAAAGGGAGCACAGCCATGCAAAAAAAGAAATACAGACGTAAAGAATAAACTATATACGAGCAATAACAGAAGGATAAAAGAGCAAGTTCACACATCCTCCACCGAGAGAAAACAAATGCAGATTCATAAGAGATTTACTCTCAGAGTCACACCAGTTTGTTTATCAATTTCTGGGATTACCTTAATGTGGCTCTGGGCTACGATAGTGCAAACGTCGTTTGCATTAGTTATTGAAACCAATTACATAAGATCTCCGAGTGGAATTAGATACAAGGTACCAGATGGAGTTAGAATTGCACCTTGTATTTGGTCTGAAATAATTGGTGGCATCACATCTTCGCTTGTGCAAATAACTTTGAACTATGTATGTCGGATATCTAGTGATGGTCAACGTTTAACATTTAAGGCAGGTCCATAGGTTCGAAGAACATGACACACATGAAAAGTCTTGCATGTACTGTCCTGTCGTAATTCACGTTGAGGCAACGATGATCTCACAAATTCCGAGATTTTCGTTGAACGGAAAAAGTTCAAGTTTTGGGTTTTAATGAATATGAAGATACACAATATTTTATGTCACTGTGCCTTTGCAAGAGAAACGGGGAAGGAAAGCATCAACCTACTTAAACAATGACAAGAACAGCATTGGAAACAAAAAACTAAATCTTTTACAGTGAAACACAAATGCCCTAACTGTGCAAGAAGAGAACTTATAAATCTTTGTACTTATTAAGGATTTAGAAGACACCATGCAAGGGACTTCAACTACAAACCAGGCATCGTGCACAAAACATATAAACAAAAGAAAAGGAATAGGAGAATACACTTGAGCTGTAACAACTACACTCGACTGACAAAGTAAACAAAAACAAAAAAAAATTAATCAGGATAGAAGATTGGAACCCACTGGTCCTAGTTAACCTTTTCTTTAATACATCAGGTCCCGTTTTCGTGCTTTCTGCTATTGGTGAAATTAAACCATAAGAAAAACAGAGTTTTGGTTTGCAATAGAAATATGTATTCATCTTACACTGACCTCCGCTCAAATATTGCTCAAATTTGAATGCCCATAAATACGTTGACCTGAAATACTCTGAAGGGTAGTAGGTCTCCAATTCATACAGATTACATTCCATGAAGTAAACTGTTCCATGGAACCTGAAAACAAAGTTTTGCTCCCGAGTTAAACCATTCGTCATTTTCTGTAAAAGTATACAATTCAGTAAAGCTATTCAACACATTACATGCAGATATACGAACTTCAACTAGTAAAGAATAGAAACTCATAACCAAGTCTTATGCATTCTTCTTTAAAGCTCCAAGGAGTTCCAAGCTTCTGTGAAACCACCAGGTAGCTATTGAAGAGGTAAATGATTGTTACTCCACTGTACGTAAGAGATTATTTTAACTGAGGTGGAAGAGAATTAGTTACAAATACACTATGGTTGAAGACCATTGGTTAACCAAATAGGATGGGGGAGCACTGATTACAAATAGATAGCCAACACAGAGAAGCGTCGATCAGTTGTTATAGCGAGGCATACCATAAATGATCGCTTTTCTTTTTTTTTGGGGGGGGGCGGACATTTAGTTGCTAAGTTTGCTTAGGAAATACCACTAGTTATAAATATCACACAGATGACATTATTATTACGCCATGGCCATTAATTATCTAACTTGCACAGAAATTGATCAAAGTTTGAATTCTCAAGGTCAAAATCATGTGTAACCTATCATGCATAATTATACATACAAACTTAATCAAAAAAATTTTAAAAATAATAAAAATTAACAAGTCTTTAACAATGTTATTTATGGAAGCTTCCGGGTGGTTAATTTTACTTGGGTAAAATTAAAGGGATGATTCAAGGTGAGTGAGAAGTTGCTGTGGGATGACCATTTCTAATCAAGTATCATTTAAAAGTCAATAAGAGTCTTTTCCTTGTGCCAACATACTAAACCATTAGATTCAAAAGAATCGGTAGTATATCTTCAAAGTACAACCTTAGTATAAAGTAATAAATTTACAACTATCAATAAGATATTTTTCCAGTGCAACCTTACTAAAGAGTTAGGTTTAAAAGAATCAATAGAATATTACCCAAGTGCAACTTAGTAAAGTAATAAGTTAACAGGTATCAATAAGTTTTTTTCCCAGTGCAAACTTATTAAATTGTTAGATTTAAAATATAAACAGAATATTTTCCCAGCAAAATTAGTAGGGGTATTGAATTTAAAAGAACCGGCAGAAAATTTTCCCAGCGCAAACTTATTAATATATTTAAAAGAATTCCCAGTGCAAACTCAACAAAGTAGTAAATGTAAAGCATTCAATATTTTCCCAGTGTACACTTAGCTCATAAACCATTATTATCCCCATGAAAGGACTTAAAATACCTAATATTTCATGGACCTTAATTAACTTGACGTTAATGATGTAAATTACTGTTATCTACCATCACAACATCAAGATACAAAACTTACATGGTTGCATAAATTGCACAGTCTTCATAGTCCCTCTGGTCCAGCTGACTGTTGAATGGAGCCATCATCAGTTTCACAAATAAATGGCGTTCTCCAATGAAGTCTAGTGGTATCCTGAGATATCAAATACATTTATGTTCCTGCAATAAAGTCTAGGGGTAGCCTGAAATATCAATTGCATTACTCATTTTTTCTGCAATGAAGTCTAGTGGTAGCCTGAAATATTAATCGCATTACTCATTTCCTGCAACGAAGTCTAGTGGTAGCCTGAGATATCAAATGCATTTCTCATTTTTTGCAATGAATTTTAATGTTAGCCTATAGTAACAAAAGCATTCCTCATTATCTGCAATGAAGTCTACCTAGTAGTAGTCTGAAATATCAAATGCATTTCTGTTTCTTGGAAATTTCATGTCTCATTAACTACTTAACCCCATGATAATAGTTAACTTTTCCTGTGACACCCGACAGTCCATGAACTGGGAATACTCAAGCTATTTCATTCTATTTGTTATAACATCATTTCACTTAAATATGGGCAAAGTTGCTACATACTATTTAAAGTTTCATAAATCGGAAAGTTTCAGCGTAATTTAGGATGATCTACTTGATTTCACAGAGGAAGTTTTCTTCTCTTGAATTAACGCTTTTATGGTATACTGCACTGTATTTCTGATACGCCTTTCAAATAGACAGTCTGTGGTTATCGGCAGGTTTTCCGTTCCAACTGCTTGATGATAAGCGAAAATCCCGGCGCCGATAACCGGATTTTGGCACCGATTACCGGTTCATGGCGCCTCTGTTTAGTATGCATCAGCAACATCATATTACTGGCGGCAATAACCGCAAATTGGCGCACTTCACTCGAGAAAAGATTTTGGCCAAGCACCACTTTTGACAAGAATTCTAATAAGAGAAAACTCTGTGACCTCTTGTGACTAAATTTCCTTATGTAAGTTCTTTACAAATACATCTGTCTTTTTTTAATTTGGACCTATGAATTAAGATCTTCATTAGAGTGAAAGTGTTAAATCTATTTTCCTTCCTTTCCTCTTCTGCTTCCTTGTAACCAAATCAAGTTTATTCTATTTTACTTTTTTCTTCCTCTGCTTCCTTGTAACCAATTCAGACCCCTAAATAGCTATATAAATAATTACTGGTGTGTCTAATAACAGCATGTTTCTTTGACCTTCATTCTGTCATTTAAATTACACAGCTTACCTTGAAACTGGGCCCTTTTCGACCAAGAATTCTTTTTTATCAAGGATCCATCTTAATGTGTTATGCAGTCTCTCCCCGACGCTGAAATCTGGCATCTCATTCAGATGATAGGCTCTGTTCAAGTCCATATTAACCTTTGGCAAGAAAGACGTCAGGAAAACTGTTTTAATAATAATGTATGAATGTGATTATCCTTATCAAAATACTGTCTTCCACTTCAACCGCATTGGTTGTATCTAATAAGAATAATATTCAAATGAAATACTGGTTTCCACCTTCAAATGCATTATTGTTTTCCACTTCAAACTCTTCTTATTTAATAACATCAACTGTCCGAGTATTAACACTGCAGCCTGCATTCCCATGAGAGAGAAAGAAAAAAAAAAAAACATTTAGGTTTCCTGTTCCTCTAAAAGTGAACATAATTTTCCACCTACCTCCATATCATGGAAGTTCAGGAACGTAGGATCTAAGAACTTAAGCTGCGAATCGTCGTGGCTATACTTCCGCTGCTCATCAACGGAGAACGTTCCAAGGAGTTCAACATTTCTTATGCTGGTTGTACTTGGGTTTCTGGTACCAACTTGAGCAGAGCCCAAGGGAACATCTATACCATCCCAGTCGTCTATAAGTAATGAATCAGATTATTATTTTTATTTTTATCATCATTATCATTATCTTTACTATTATTCAAAAGATGAACCCTATTCACAAGGAACAAGCCCAGCAATGGGGCCACTGACTAGAAATTCAAGCTCCAAAAGAATATTAAGGTGTTCATTCGAAAACGGCAACAGAAGGTAAAGGGAAATACAGAAAGAAGAGATCGGTTATTAGAAAAACAAATAAATGAATAAGTTAATTCATAATTATTTCAATTTTTATAGCCACCAGTTGCATAAAACCGTCTCCTACCGTCACTGAATGAGAACATGTCTCAGGAACACGAAAATAAGGTAAATGTGACAAATCAAAGTAAAAACTTCAGTGCCCAGAGACGTAGAACATGTCTGAATGGATTAAGGGAAACAGTTACAACTTTTTACCTTTACTTGTGTCTCTTTTGCCCAATTTTCCAAAGCAAAATATTATAAAGAAAATAGGAATTATTGTTTGTGAAAACTAATATAAAACACGTTATTCAGGCATTGTTTTTTTTTCATAATCTCCATTTGCCTGGAAAACTGGGTATTTTCTTCGTCATATGTACTTTTCTGATTCATCAGCACGAGCGGTTTCCACAAGGAAGGAGCGCGTTCTTGAGAATAGTCCTTAAATCCACTGTAGAAAGGCGAGTGACAACTGAGGACTTGGAACAAGTACTTTCTTAGTTATTTTCTACACTCTTAAGTTCACACTGAACCAGCCCCTCATCCTCTCTTTGATTCAGTGTGAACTTGAGAATGTAGAAATAAACTACGAAAGGACTTGCTCCAAGCCCCCAGTTTTCCCTCACATTTAGTTAGTTAGTTAGTTAGTTAGTTAGTTAGTTAGTTAGTTAGTTAGTTAGTTTGTGTGTGTTGTGTTTGCGTAATTGTAATAATCAAAATGCCCTCTTTAACTTCACGAATGCTTCATGCTTTTACGGATACGCTTGTCGCTAGAAACCCTTGGACTCCAAGTGCAAGAAACATGAAGCATTTCTGGTGTCCGGATCAAGGCTTCCTAGTGACAAGCGTATCTAAACAGGCTTGAAGAATTCGAGAAGTTTAGAGCATCGTGGCTATAACAATGACTGACATACGTGTCTGGTAAAGAGTGAGCATTACCGAAAAAAGGTAAAACCTTGATGATTATACGAACGAAACTACAGTCACGAAGGAAAAGTGAAACAATTGAGATGCTAATTACTTTCGTCTCATTGCCAAGACATGGGTCACAGCACGTGCTTATAAATAACAAGTAAGCGGAAAAGTACATCACCTACTTTCAAATGGAACAGTATGGCATAACATACATCACCTCTTACACGTTGTAGCCAATCTGTAAACTGAGGGGGGCCGTCATCTTTGCTCATTTCTCTCCCATGCTGGCGCCAATCTGCCACCTGAGGGTCACCGTCATTCCTGCTCATTCCTCTGCTATGCCGCTGCCAAGCTGCCACCTGAGGGTCACCGTCATTCCTACTCATTCGTCTGCCATGCTGTCGCCAATCTGCCACCTGAGTGCGGCCGTCATTCCTGCTCATTCCTCTGTCATGTTGGCGCCAATCTGCCACCTGAGGGCCACCATCACTCCTGTTCATTCCTCTGCCATGCTGGCGCCAATCTACCACTTGAGAGTCACCGTCATTCCTGCTCATTCCACTGCCATGCTGGCGCCAATCTGCCACCTGAGGGCGGCCGTCATTCCTGCTCATTCCTCTGCCATACTGGCGCCAATCTGCCACCTGAGGGCGGCCGTCATTACTGCTCATTCCTCTGCCATACTGGCGCCAATCTGCCACCTGAGGGCGGCTGTCATTCCTGCTCATTCCCCTGCCAAATACATTTCTTCCTAATCATATTCCTTAACGGAAAAATATAAGAAAAAGATGAGATAAGACAACGCTGCATTGATGCTTAGTGAGGTTATAAAGCCAACATTGAGCACCAATGCAGTTTTGACTTTATAACCCCACTAATCATCAATGCAGTTTTGACTTTATAACTTCACTAAGCATCAATGCAATGAAGACAACGCTGCATTGATGCTCTGTGCTTAAAATAAGTGCTGACTCAGCTGTCATTCTGGAAAACAGTTCATCCCCCGTCGTCTTCAAAATACATTTAACAACTGTCCAAGGGATGTTTCATAAGCTGCTTGATAATAGACAATTCCTATCACTTCACGCCATGCACATTTAATTAGACAGCACAGGAGCCTCTTATCCATCCGACTCAGTAACGGAAAACATATATCATTTCCATGATGTTAACAAAAGTGTTTATATATATATATATATATATATATATATATATATATATATATATATATAAAGCAAATGTGTGTATATATATATATGTGTATATGTATATGTATGTATATGTATATGTATATATATATATATATATATATATATATATATATATATATATATATATATATATATATATATATATATAAAGCAAAAATAAGGTATGATATATATATATATATATATATATATATATTATTAAACTTTTTATGTATTCATAAGCAATTGGTTCTACATGGGTAAAAGCTAAAAATAATGATTAAACGATTAAAATGGAAAAGTAAATCCACAATAATACGTCTGATCTTGTTATTTAAAATACAAAGCAGAAAGCTTCCGAAGACCTGCACGGTATTCAGATTGACAAGGAGGACCGTGCAGGTCTTCGAAAGCTTTCTGCTTTGTATTTTAAATAACAATATCAGACATATTATTGTGGATTTACTTTTCCATTTTATTTTATCAACTCATGTGATTATGAGGTTTCTTTGAATTAAACGATTATAAGAAAAAGGACAAATGATTAACGGCATCAACCAAACCGAATGAGAGAGAGAGAGAGAGAGAGAGAGAGAGAGAGAGAGAGAGAGAGAGAGAGAGAGAGACCCATTTAGGGGAAGATAGACACAATGCCGAATGGCTCAAAATATGTTTGGGTATTAAGCACCTGTATATTGAGATGAGAGTAAAGTGTAATGAAATATTATATCTTTGATCTAAGGGAAAACAGCAAAAGCTATTTGTTGTTATTATTATTATCATCATTATTATTATTATTATTATTCCACAACATGAAGCACTTCATCACCGTGGTTTTGGAAATGTCAAATATATGCTACATTTTAAAAGCTATAATTACCATTATTCCACCAGATGAAGCACTTAGTAGTTCTTGGATATGTCAAATATATACTACTACATTTCACGTGCAGCAAAATGCTCTTTACATTGGTATAAAAAAAAAAAAATTAATTGTGGGGGGGGGGGGGGGGGGGGGGGTTCACAGGCCACCACCCCAAGATGTAAGGGATAGGCTGCACTCGCCTGGTTCATCTTCCAGGAAAGTGGTCCCCTCCCCCCACAATTACTAAGTTGGCGGCTACTCCCCGTCGACTGTTTATGCAATTCCTAGCTGAAGACTATATATATATAAAAAAGGGGTGTACATGATTGAGTACAGGTGAGAAGATGTGAGAAGTGTACCTGGATCACGCCCATTTACCAGCCTTTTGTTCACGTTTTCGCTTTCGCCCCTAAATCACTGCAGAGATCACTGAAGTGACCTGTGGTCTACATTTGAATGAAACTGTAGCCGAGTGACTTCTCGCCCTGACATGTGCTCCAGGAGGTGCGGCTCTTGGGGGGGAGGGGGGGATGATAAGCCGCAACCGTCCCCCTCTCCCCCCAAAATAAACTCTCTACCTGACCCATTCTATATACCTCCTGTGTAGAAACATCAAACCGATTTAACATTTCTCACCATCTCAGTGAACTTCTCAAATGACCTCACCTCTGCTTTATTGAATACATTCAGTGCATTTCAACGTGGTGCACTGTAGGCATTGCACAAGGTTCTTTGCAGCGTCCCTTCGGCCCCTAGCTGCAACCCCCTTTCATTCATTTTACTGTACTTGCGTTCATATTCTCTTTCTTTTGTCTGACTGAATCTCCTTAACTCACTCCTGTCAGTTGTTTCACAGAGGAACTGCGACGTCTTCACTCTCAAGTTTCCCTTTCAGCGTTGATTGACCTCATAGGTCTCTGGAATTGCCCTTGACAATTTAATATATTTCGTATCCATTGCCAACAGAACGTACAATTCTCAAGTTATCTTGGTTACCTTGTATACAACCTTTTCTATGTTGTTCATTCAGACAATCCTATGAATAAACGGTATGTCTGCGCGCAAACGTTGTGTAGAATTAAGGAAAAAAAAAAGAAAAAAGAAAGGGTCACATTAATAGTTTCGATAGTGACCCATCGGGGGTGGGGTGGGGGGATTTAACCCGATATGTATCCTCTAACTTTCCGGTCCGTATAGTATAGACGTCGTTGGGGATGACCGTAAAAACATGATCCAATGACTGTAAATTACTGTAATATTTTCCCCTGTGACTATTACCAGCCAACGTAGAAATTTCATCGTTGTCAATTTACTGGAGCTTGACACATACGCCGATGCCTGTACAAACCGTTTCCATGAATTCTAGCTGTTATAATAATGCAGGAATGATGAAATTGCTCTAATGTTGTATATATGTCACAAATAGATACGCTAAATTCACTTATTCCAACAGTTTTGTGTAAGTCTTATCCCAGTTTGGAAGGTAAACACACACCAGTTGGCAACAGTGCGGCGAGAGTTCACAACATCCTCACCTCACCCCCCCTTACCAAATAAACTACAATTCTAATATAGTATACAGTATAGCAGACACTAATATAACTAAAACACACACCAGTTGGCAACAGTGCCGAGAGTTCACAACATCCTCAACCCCCTCCCCCTCCCCTAAGCAAATAAACTACAATTCTAATATAGTATACAGTATAGCAGACACTAATATAACTACAACATACGCTTTTGGTGACCATCACGTACGCCGGATTCCACAAACAAACAAACGCACTGAGGTCCCGACGATTAGGCGCCCCCCCCCCCAAAAAAAAAAAAAAAAAAAGCTTAATTCATTTAATCCCTATAACTGCGTAAAATGCTTTTAATTACTCCCACCACTTGCCTGAAAGGTTCCACAACAACGTCACTGCGTCTGTGAAGGATAAAAAGCAGCTGCAAACGTAACGAGGACAAATATATACGAGTCTTCGACACAAGTGCTTGTAGCACAGTAAGTCGGGCAAGTCAGCAACTAGTATATATAGTATTTGCTTTCATCTTTGGGGCCTTGGGTCGCCCCCGGCCGGGTCCCAATCGAGTTTACCTTTCTGTTTAAGTGAGTGGCTTTACTCACAAGTTTCTTTTCGTTCAATATCACCTAATCGATTCAACTTCATTCGGGATTAGGCAATATTATAACTTGATGTAAACAAAAGGACTGCTGACGACCTGTAAATGTCAAACTTTTGCGTACACAGTATTACGGGCTGGCAACTCAAGGAAGCCGTTGTTGGCGATTTAGCAAGTCGACAACGGCGCTCCAGGGGAGAGTGATGGTCGCGTGCCGTTCGAGTTAACCTGCGTTCGTTCGGGTACGATACGTGTACAAGTCTGGACGGTATTGCATTCGTAATTTCGTATGGCGCGTCACCGCCCATCTGAGACTGTATATTATATATATATATATATATATATATATATATAATATATATATATATATATATATATATATATATATATATATTTATGTATATATATCCATAGACACACACACACACATATATTATATATACATAGTGTTTAATCTGTCAAAATTTGGCGAAATATTGGGGCAAAAGGTGCTTAGTAAATACTTGACGGGGGACAAAACTATATATATATATATATATATATATATATATATATATATATATATATATATATTTATATTCATTTGAAGCTTGAATTTTCAGTCAGTGATCCCCGTGGGCTTGGTCCATATGAATGGCGATCATCCGCTGCGATGATCCGCTAAATATATTTTATAATAATAATAATATCATTTGCATCATTCAAGATTGTCTCCCGAGACTAGGATTTCCTAAAGCTGAACATCAATGTTTACACACATATATATATATATATTATATATATATATATATATATATATATATACACACACACGATATATATCACACACACATATATATATACGTATATATATATATTATTATATATATATATATATATATATATATATATATATATATATATATAAACATTTTTCAGCTTTAGGAAATAATGGTCTTTGGAGAAAATCCTGAATGATGCAAATGATATTATTACATTATTATTATTATTATTATTATTATTATTATTATTATTATTATTATTATTATTATTATTATAAAATATATTTAGCAGATGATCGCCATTCATGTGGAACAAGCCCACAGGGATCACTGACTGAAAATTCAAGCTTCAAATGAATATGTTGTTCAAGGAAAGAAGAGAATTGGTTGTTGTAAGACAAGGGCGTTCTAACCCGAGAACAGTCAACATCATCACTCTAAAGTCTGCCCTTCAATATTTGTATAAAACAGGTATCACAGTGAATTCAAAGGGAGTCCCTACGACACGTCTGGGATGGCTTGCGCGGTGGCTGGTAATAATGTCACAATAAAAAGAAAAAATCAAGTCACAGAAAAGAGTAAATTTTGGCTCGGTAAAATGTCACGTTAATTTAGTCCTGTTTTTTTTTTTTTTTTTTTCGATAATCCCGTTCTAAATACTCCAAAAAGGTGTATATGCCTGTGCGAGTCACTGTCTAGGAAATATCAATAATGACTTTTTTTTTGTGAATTTTTTTCCAGTGACTATTTTACATGACTTGTATTTTTTCTCTCATGTGACTTTTTTCCTGTGACTATTTTACCTGTGACTTGTATTTTTTTCTCTTGTGACTTTTTTTCCTGTGATTATTTTACCTGTGATTTTTTTTTTACCTGGATTGTGCTTGCCATGGTATTCAAGGGCGAATGACCACACATGGGTACGTCCCAATGTTGATGCCCACCGGATTACTTTGGTTGTTTCTTTCAAGGAGAACCGGTCCTGCGGTAGAGAGTTGCCTGGTGTGCATTCTCTCTCTCTCTCTCTCTCTCTCTCTCTCTCTCTCTTTCAGTGTTGTCAAGGGAAACTTCTGAATACCTCCATTTTTTATTATAATTTTTTTCTTTCTTTTTTTACCCATATAGTGGTGCCACTAGATTGCAGTGCTAACTGCCACCGACCGATCTTACGAAATTGAAAATCATTCGGTAATGTCGAAAAACAAACATAACTTTCACTATTTGAATCAACTAAAGCGAGTCAAGATACAATAGACAAAAATGCCATGGAATTAATCAGAGGAAGTTTTTGAATATTTATCTAAAGCAGGACCACAAAGGAAAAAAATTATTTCGAGAGAAAAATAAATCATATTGTTCATTTTCATGTCTTAGCAGATAATAGATAGATAGAGAGAGAGAGTGCCAGTGTGTGGGGCATTGGTGGGATTTGAGCGCTGAAATGCCCCTCTCCAGTAAAAGAGGGGGGGGGGGAAGATGTTTCGTTTGTACCAGAAAGAAATAGGTTCCATTGTGGTTGGAAAGCAAGAGAGAGAGAGCGAGTGTGTATCTACGCACAAAGATGCTGACACCCACCACACACACATGAGAGAACTTGACAAATTGGAGACGATCTCTTGAGACCGGAGAAGATGGCCAATTTAGACTCTCTCTCTCTCTCTCTCTCTCTCTCTCTCTCTCTCTCTCTCTCTCTCTTCTACTACTACTACTACTTCCTTCACCCCACAAGTGTTCGCGCTATTTCATTAAACGTGTATGTCGTGGTATATATATATATATATATATATATATATATATATATATATATATATATTATGTATGTATGTATGTGTGTGTGTATGTATATTGTATATATATATATATATATATATATATATATATATATATATATAGATATATATATATATATTACGCGTGTGTGTGTGTAATATACGAGAGCTTCCGCTCGCCTATAATTCATATTAACCTATATATAGTGTTCTTACATAGGTATACTCTACATTATAAATAAATTTAATATATAGAT
>NC_087218.1:51795756-51820756 GCF_015104395.2 Macrobrachium nipponense
ATATTTGTGTGTGTGTGTGTGTGTACATTTATATACATATATATATATATATATATTATATATATATATATATATATGTATGTATATAATATATACATTATATATATATATATGTTATATATAGAATATATATATAATATATATATAGATCTATATAAAGGCTAGAACTTGCTTTACCAAGGGAATAACATAAACCTGACCATTATTCGGACCTAACACGTTATTAGGTGTGTCTACGTGTGTGTACGTGTGTATTGATCTACAACATGTGCGTGTATACACACACACACGTTTGCAGAAGCTATAGCGGAAATGCCAGGTGTGAAAAGCTACCCGATAAAAGTGTATTTACACAAGAACATCACCAGGAAAAAAAAAAAAAGCTACACTCTTCTTCTCTGCCATCCTATTAATACGTTTGTCGTAAGCCTTTATTATCCCGGTCTTTTCCGAAGCACTAATAGAAGGGGAGCGCCTGTTTTACGACTCAGTTAGGGGGCTAACGACCCCCACGAGCTTGTTATCACCTATCAGGAATTTGGGAGGGCAAGGGCAGACCTTGATATAAAAAAAGAACGGAAAAAAAAAGGCAGCGCACCATACCCTGCAAAAAGTATATATTCTCTGGAGATGCGATGCAGGTAAAGACAAGCGGAATTATCGTTCATTATTATAATATATCTTGTTAGCCGAATGAATAACACCACTGACGTCTTGATTTCGTCTCTGTCTGCTGGGCGGTGGTTCCAACCCACGGGAGGACGAAATTATTGTCAACTAAAAAATTCCCTTTTGGTTTACATAAATGAAGATACATTAATTCCGAGGTAGAGCGAATTAGATATTAAAGGGCATTTGTAGCTCGAATAATTTATATGAATCACGATGATGTGATAATTATTCTTTTATATATATATATATATATATATATATATATATATATATATATATATATATATATATACATACATATATATATATATATATATATATATATATATATATATATATATATATATATATATATAGTTACAGTCAATATCTAAATCCAGACAATTTGAAAAGTGACTGATTTTTTCAGGCAGTTTGTGAATTGCCTGGTTCACACCCAGTCAGTTTATAAATCAGCTAAAAATCGTAGACAATTTACAAAGTGACTAAAATTTTTATAGATTTTGTTTTTCTTGGCATATTGACTGAAATGATCCTGCTATGAGTCACAAATCCCCAACCCCGTCCGGCCGAGGAACGAACCCAGGTCCTTTTGTGTGTGTGTGTTTAACTAGCTGTTACCCTCTCAGTGTGAGCTCAGAGCTCATTATTTCCTTAAGATATGGACTCATGTGAAGTAATGAGTAAAATTTTATTTTCTCAAAACCTATGTAGCAAATATATCAAAAAAAAATTAAAATAAAGTATAAAATGTGACATTTTAAATATATCAGTTTTTATTCTTACAATTCAAGCCAGATTGGCACCGACTATTGCACTTGTAACCTTCTTTGTAACATTTACAGCTATTTGTTTGACACTGTTTCTTGCCTACCAGTACAGTTGCACTTAGCATAAACCTTGACACCAAACCTAGATGATTGCTGTACTGCCTGACGTAGTCCTACCTCCTTGTCTGCACTCACTTCACCAATACTATATACAGTTGCTGGCTACAAATATCAAATTGGCTCCTACTGTAGCGCCCCTTGAGTATTCCATCTCGCATGCCTATTCGATACATGGCATTTTCGTTACGATCTAAGATAACACCGATAACATTTCGTGGATCACCTTTTCCTCGATCAACTAACGGGATGGGAATTGCCACGTTATCTCCTGGATTACCTGGGACATGTTCTACACGACTACGTTTGATCATGCGCTCAGCTTGAGCTAACTGACCAGCTGGTGCTCTGGTGCGTTGAAGTGCAATGTCTTCTTGGAGCTTATGAAGCCTTCCTTGAGGATTCTGGCCACAGGGTGGACTGTCTGGATAACCAGAGCCCTCTGATTAATAACAAAAGAAAACATTTAATAAATGGTGATAGACTTGCCATGTGGTTTGGAACTTAACCAAATTAGTTATCAGTTACCTTTTATAATTTTGTCTGCCGACTGTACATTTCTCGGGGTGATAATAAATTCCCCCTTCAGGTTTGGTCGGGCTTGAAGTTTTGCATTTGGGTACTTTTTTTTCAAGGGCTAAAACAGCTGCATAAGATGTCTGGTCTTGCTGGGATACTGCTCTGAATTGGGGAAGTGCCTGAGACGTCGTAGTAGGTGCTTCAGAAGTCGAGGGGTTAGAAATCTTGATGATACTTGTAAGGGCTTCTTTTGGACTTTCTGAAAGCCTTGGTCATCAAGGGAGGGCGGGTCCACCTGGTGGGGGCCAGGAGACGTCGGCCGCTTCTCTGTCATCGTCATAAGATGATCCTCGACAACCTTTGTAGACTACCAACAAAGTGAGCCGCTAAAATTCTAATATAATAATGAGAATTATGGCGCAAGGATGACGTAACGTGTCACGTCGCGGTTCGTTCATGATCAGACTTTTTGAATCACAGGACCTGGGTTCGTTCCTTGGCCAGGCGGGGTTGGGGATTTGTGACCCGTAGCAGGATCATTTCAGTCAATATGCCAAGAAAATCTATAAAAATTTTAGTCACTTTATAAATTGTCTGCGATTTTTAGCTGATTTACAAACTGACTGGGTGAACCAGGCAATTCACAAACTGCCTGAAAAAATCAGTCACTTTACAAATTGCCTGGATTTAGATATTGACTGTAACTATATATATATATATATATATATATATATATATATATATATATATATATATATATATATATATATATATATATATATACATATAGATACATATATATATATATATATATATATATATATATGTATCTATATGTATAACTGAATCACGAAAGTTATGAACATGATAAATCCATAAATAAAGATATATGCCACGAAGGAAAATAAACGACGGAGTATCCACGAGACCTTTCGACATTCAAGCGTCCTTTACTAAGCAGATGAACTGACATACATGAGGAAAAAGACAAAACAAGAAGATTCGTATAACTGACAGATAGGGATTATAAAGGGATTAGTACCTAGAATCTGACACACCTGGAAGATGAGTAACCTTTCCAAACAAGCATAAACAATGGGTGCAATTAAAAGTTTAAGACAATCATCTCAGATACAAGGACAAGACAATTAAAGGATTATAGGTGACAGCTATTCAGAAACTTTGTTTGGTAAACAAAAAACCATATTCACAATACATGTTAGACATACATTACAACGAAGATAACTCTAAGGCAACTAATTTTTATTTAAGTCTGTAATTATATCTTTGAGGTCATTCTTAAACTTATTACAAATACAAGGGTCTAAATGAAAAAGGCCACGACTAACATTGAAATTACAATGAAAAGTAAATTGTATTAAAACAGATTCTAAAGGGTTTCGTGATAAGACATCTCTTGACCTTGCAATTTCTGAACTACCAACCCAATTTATTCGGTGGTTGTTTTCACTTAAATGAATGAATATTGCATTAGATGATTGCCCAGTTTTTACAGAATATTAATGCTGGCTTAGCCTTACTTCTAGGCCCTTGCTATAGACTGTCCGAGATCAAATGAGGGACACTCAATACTTGGAATTTTATATATTATGTTGTTGCTTTCTCTGGGGCCATTTTTTATTAACATTCCTTTTAATGTGTTATTATAGGAAAAAACAAGGTTGACATTAAAAGTTTTTAACAATGATTTAATGGTTTCAAATCCGTTAAAATAAGGCAAACTGAGAATGTTCTTAGAATTTTCTTTCTGCGTGTTACTTTCACTATAAAACTTTTTGTGGGCTTTATTATAACAAATATCTAATATATGTGAAGGACAGCATAAATCTTTCCCTATTTTTCTTATGTATTCAATTTCTTGATCCAAATATTGGGGACTGACAATACTCAATGCTCGTAAAAACATAGAAGAACAAATTTATATTTTTATGTTAAGGTGGTAGCCTGAGACGAAATGAACATAAGTTAAGTTGTTGGTCGGTTTCCTATAAATACTGAATTTACATTGAAATGGTTCTCTATGTATCAAAACATCTAAGAAAGGGAGGCAATTGTCTTTTTCTAATTCTAGAGTAAACTTAATCGATGGTACCTGGTTATTTAATTTAGAGAGTAAATCATTTACATTAAAACCGACAGGCAGAACAGCTAAAATATCATCAACATAACGATACCACTTTACAGGAATATAAATGATATTAGGGAAGTAGCGTTATTCAATGAATTCCATGTACAGGTTTGAGAGTAGTGGTGATAAAGGATTTCCCATTGCCATGCCAAATATTTGTTGATAAAATTCACGATTGAATATAAACTTACAATCACAAATGCACAAACTCGTGAGTGAAATAATGTGACTTATAGGTAGAGGTAATTCATGCTGAGTTAGTTCATTACTAAGATACTCTAAAATAGAGTCTATAGGGACTTTAGTAAAAAGAGATCATACATCAAAGCTAACGAATCTATCAGTAGGGTAAAGAGTAATTTTGTTTAATTTATCAAATAAATCTAGAGAATTATATATATGAGAATCGGAGATGGTTCCAAGTAACGGGGACAAGATCTTGGTGATATATTTCGAAAGTTTGTATGAAATTGAACTAACAGTACTGATAATAGGCCGCATAGGGTTATTTTCTTTGTGCATTTTGACTGATCCGTACAAGTAAGATAGCGAAGGAGATTTGACTGACAATTTGCCTAGTAGTTCTGTTTTATCTTTAAGGATATTTTTCACTGTGCTATTGAAGTTTTTTATGACTTGATCAAGGGGATTTTTTGTTAGTTTTTCATAAGTCACATCATCATCCAGTAGGGCTTGCATACGTGACAGGTAGTCAGCTTTATCTAAAATTACTATACTATTTAACTTATCAGCTTTTGTAATGTGGATAGTATTGTCCTTTTTAAGATCGGTCAAACTTTTCTTATAGCGAGCAGGGAAGTTACTTTCATGCTTAACATTGGCAGCTCCGTAAACAATACCTTTAATCATGTCAACATGATTTTGAGGAAGATCACAATATTTTTCAAATTTACGTAGGGATGACGCAATCATTAAAGCAGAAGGTCGACTTGTTATAAAGAAAGATAAACCATATCCAAGCGCACTCACAACATTTTCACTTATTTGTTTACTAGATAGGTTAACAACACAATCTTGACGTGCACAATTAGTCCAATCACTACTATCAATAAGGTTTTTTTTTCTTTTTTTTTTAGTTTTCTGTCGAGGTTTCCTTTCAGGGAATCTGTAGTCCTACGTAGTTTTTCATAAATTTCCCGTCGCAGCGAGTCCTTCCAATCAGCCGGGATGGAATGATTGAAAGAGATCCTTGTTTTTTTCCAGTTCCTTGAATTTTTCCTTCTCTTCTTGCTTGGCGGCTGCTATGTGCTGTTTCAACATCATGACACTAAATTCATTGAATGGGTGATTGTCATACCTTCTTAGACGGCATGGCAGCAAGGATTTAGGGAGCACTTGTTCAGAAAGGCACTTCTTCAAGAACTTAAGACGAATTCTGGTCGAATGTGCAGCCACAAGAGACTTGGAGAAGGTAGTGACGACACATCTCAAAAGAGGAAACAGAATAGCGAAAGTAAACGTGGCCCTCATTATGTATAACTGAATCACGAAAGTTAGGAACGTGATAAATCCATAAATAAAGATATATGCCACGAAGGAAAATAAACAACGGAGTATCCGCGAGACCTTTCGATGTTCAAACGTCCTTTACTAAGCAGATGAACTGACATACATGAGTCCCTATAGACTCTATTTTAGAATATCTTAGTAATGAACTAACTCAGCATGAATTACCTCTACCTATAAGTCACATTATTTCACTCACGAGTTTGTGCATTTGTGATTGTAAGTTTATATTCAATGGTGAATTTTATTTGGCATGGCAATGGGAAATCCTTTATCACCACTACTCTCAAACTTGTACATGTACATGGAATTCTTTGAAAAACGCTACTTACCTAATTTCATTTATATTCCTGTAAAGTGATATCGTTATGTTGATGATATTTTAGCTGTTCTGCCTGTCGGTTTTGATGTAATTGATTTACTCTTTAAATTAAATAACCAGGTACCATCGATTAAGTTTACTTTAGAATTAGAAAAAGACAATTGCCTCCCTTTCTTAGATGTTTTGATACATAGAGAACCATTTCAATGTAAATTCAGTATTTATAGGAAACCGACCAACAACTTAACTTATGTTCATTTCTTCTCAGGCCACCACCTTAACATAAAAATATCAATTTTTTCTTCTATGTTTTTACGAGCATTGAGTATTGTCAGTCCCCAATATTTGGATCAAGAAATTGAATACATAAGAAAAATAGGGAAAGATTTATGCTGTCCTTCACATATATTAGATATTTGTTATAATAATGCCCACAAAAAGTATTATAGTGAAAGTAACACGCAGAAAGAAAATTCTAAGAACATTCTCAGTTTGCCTTATTTTAACGGATTTGAAACCATTAAATCATTGTTAAAAGCTTTTAATGTCAACCTTGATTTTTCCTATAATAACACATTAAAAGGAATGTTAATAAAAAATGACCCCAGAGAAAGCAACAACATAATATATAAACTTACATGTATTGAGTGTCCCTGATTTTATCTCGGACAGTCTATAGCAAGGGCCTAGAAGTAAGGCTAAGCCAGCATAAATATTCTGTAAAAACTGGGCAAACATCTAATGCAATATTCATTCATTTAAGTGAAAACAACCACCGAATAAATTGGGTTGGTAGTTCAGTAATTGCAAGGTCAAGAGATGTCTTATCACGAAACCTTTTAGAATCTTCTTTAATACAACTTACTTTTCATTATAATTTCAATGTTAGTCGTGGCCTTTTTCATTTAGACCCTTGTATTTGTAATATGTTTAAGAATGACCTCAAAGATATAATTACAGACTTAAATAAAAATTAGTTGCCTTAGAGTTATCTTCGTTGTAATGTATGTCTAACATGTATTGTGAATATGGTTTTGTTTACCAAAGTTCTGAATAGCTGTCACCTATAATCCTTTAATTGTCTTGTCCTTGTATCTGAGATGATTGTTTTAAACTTTT
This sequence comes from Macrobrachium nipponense, assembly GCF_015104395.2. Classification (NCBI taxonomy): domain Eukaryota; kingdom Metazoa; phylum Arthropoda; class Malacostraca; order Decapoda; family Palaemonidae; genus Macrobrachium; species Macrobrachium nipponense. The sequence goes on from NC_087218.1 coordinate 51,802,952, forward strand.
AATTGCACCCATTGTGTTTATGCTTGTTTGGGAAGGTTACTCATCTTCCAGGTGTGTCGGATTCTATGTACTAATCTCATCATAATCCCTATCTGTCAGTTATACGAATCTTCTTGTTTTGTCTTTTTCCTCATGTATATCAGTTCATTTGCTTAGTAAAGGACGTTTGAACGTCGAAAGGTCTCGTGGATACTCCGTCGTTTATTTTCCTTCGTGGCATATATCTTTATAAATATATATATATATATATATATATAATATATATATATATTATATATATATATATATATATATATATATATCCTCATACACACGCACATACATACATACATGCTGGGAGAGAGCAGCCCAATCTCCCTTTTTGTACCCTTATGTAATGAGATGCTTTTATTGTAGCCATGGTAATAATCTACCAGTGGTTTTTATTAGCAAAATCCCATCTTCTTTGATGTCTGGGAACTCATTATCATTCGTTCGTGTTTTACTTACTTCAGCGCTTCAAGTTTCATTGCGGTAATTTGGTGTCTTATGGCGATGTCTAATTTCGGTTATTGCACTCATATAAGTCCTAGAATTATATAAGTTCTATAGCTTATGTGAGTTGTAGAACTTTTAATGGGTCAACTTATAGGCCTATAAACATTTTAATATTATGGCAACCTTTTTTGGCATTATGAGACCTTTCTAGGCCTAATGAATGCCTGTGATCTCACCATCATCTTTGCCATTTGTCCAAGAGAGAGAGAGAGAGAGAGAGAGAGAGAGAGAGAGAGAGAGAGAGAGTTGCCATCGTAAGACTTTTTTGGGCCTAATCATTCCAGTTTTCTGTTGCCTGTGATCTCACCATCATCTTTGCTATTTGTCCAAGAGAGAGAGAGAGAGAGAGAGAGAAGAGGAGAGCCAGCCAGCCAGCCTGGGTGTATCGTATTATATTCATACAGCGTCAGTATCTATGGTGATGGCCTGGTAATCTGACACGCAGCGAGGCGTCTCCGCTCCGTATGTAAATGTAGTTTAAGATCCTTGGCGGGATCCATTAATATTGCAACAGCGTTCGTCATGCTGCACTGCAATAGCTCTCTCTCTCTCTCTCTCTCTGTCTGTCTCTCTCTCTCTCTCTCGACATGCCGATAACTGGCAAGCATGCCATGAATGAATGAACCCGTCTAACTCGCAGTTCAGTGAATAGCTCTCTCTCTCTCTCTCTCTCTCTCTCTCTCTCTCTCTCTCTCTCTCTCTCTCTCTCTGCAGATGGTCGAGGGTGCATTCGTTATTTTCCCTTCATCTGCTATATCATCATCATCATCGTCATCTTCTTCTTCTTCTTCACCTTCTTCTTCTTCAAGAATGAAGGCCCAGTTGGCTGTCTGGATGTGGGCATGTGGTTGAAGCCATGGAAAGATTGCTTTTAAGCCTTATGCCGTTTTTGACTTGACAGGCCCTGCCACAAGGAGGTGCTGGAAGATGAGAGACATGACAAAAGAAATAACGGGCTGGAATGGAGAGAGAGAGAGAGAGAGAGAGACCTTACCTTACCTTACAGACCTTACAGCTCGTTCGGGTTGCCCCAGGTCAATCAATGTGAGGCACCTCTAATGTCTACCAGAGAATTGCTAATGCATCTTCCGGTATATTTTGCATCTTGCAATCTTGGATGGTCTGGGATGCTGCTTAGATATTATTCGAGCTTATTCTTAAACACATCTCCGCTCGCTCCTGATATGTTCCTCAGAGAGAGAGAGAGAGAGAGAGAGAGAGAGAGAGAGAGAGATAGGTTCGGAAAAAAATAATAGCAATCCTCAGACTGCAGCGCTGTGTTGCAAGATCTTGTATGTGGCTGATGATAATATTCTGTGGATTTCTTTTATAAAACGGCTCGTGAATTTTTTTTTTTTTTAGAGCTGATAGGTAAGATGGGTTTGGAAGAAGACTGAGAGGCAGTTAGCTAGCTAACCATGGTAGGGAATACTTTAGAAAGTTAAGTATTAGTAAGAGTGAGGTGTGGACTTTAGCCACAATTTTATTTTGATAAAAAGTAAACATTTTCTTACTTTGACCTTAATATTAACACTTACCAATAATGATTTTACGCTATATTAACATATAGTGAATTGGACAGGTTACATATTTTTTATAAAATATATTTCTTAATAGTTTACTTCTATTTAGATGCAGTTGCAATTTTGCTTATTTTGACCTTATTATTAATTAAGGGTTATAATAATGATTTTGCAAAATATTTTCACTTTATTATTAACGGTTATAATAATAATTTTGCAAAATATTTTAACTTTATTATTAACGGTTATAATAATGTTTTTGCAAAATATTTTAACTTTTATTTTACTTTGAAGTGAAAAAGAACGGGTTATCAATAATGATTTTGGTAACCACATTTTTTTTTTAACCATATTAACTGTTATTGTGAACGGTTATAATAATGATTTTGTAACATATTTTAACCATATTAACTGTTATAATAATAATTTTGCAACATATTTGGACCTTATTATTAACGGTTTGATAAGGATTTTGCTAAATATTTCAACATTATTATTAACGGTTATAATAACGATTTTGCGACATATTTTAACCTTATCATTAACGGCTATAATAAAGATTTTGCTAAATATTTCCACATTATTATTAACGGTTATAATTACGATTTTGCAACATATTTTAACCTTATCATTATTGGCTATAACAATAATTTTGCAACATATTTTAATCTTATCATTAACGGCTATAATAATGATTTTGCAAAATATTTTAACATTATTATTAATCGTTATAATAATGATTTTTGCAACATTTTAACTTTGTTATTAACTGTTATAATAATGATTTTGCAATATATTTTAACTTTTTTATTAACTTATAATAATGATTTTGCAACACATTTTAACCTTATCATTAACGGCTATGATTTTGCAACATATTCTAACCTTATTATTAACTGTTATAGCAATGATTTTGCTAAGTATTTTAACATTATTAACTGTTATGATAAGGATTTTGCAAAATATTTCAACATTATTAACTATTTTAATAATGATTTTGCAACATATTTTAACCTTATTATTAACTGTTTTAATAATGATTTTGCAAAATATTTCAACATTATTAAATATTATAATAATGGTTTTGTAACATACATTAACCTTATCACTAACAGTTCTAATGATGATTTTGCAACATATTTACATAGCAAATTCTACCCATTACGTCTGTGTGGAGAAATGAACAGCGGTTTCTTGCAGCAGAATTGCCCGTTTTCTATGATGTATTGCTCACTGGCTTTGAGAGGCGCTTGCAAGCCTCGTCACTCTTACACAACGCTTTTGTGCTGTTTTTTATTTAGACTCTCTCTCTCTCTCTCTCTCTCTCTCTCTTCCCTCCCTCTCTCTCTCTCTCTCTCGTTATTGTTTTGCTTAGTTCATTTCGATCAAATGAATTTTAATTTTCGTTTTAAAGCCAGTTAGGTCCAGAGCAAACCGTAAACAACTCCCGTTTTCTATGAAGACCAACATTACTCTGTGATAAAGTCAGTTTATTATTATTATTATTATTATTATTATTATTAGTAGTAGTAGTAGTAGTAGTAGTAGTAGTAGTATTCAGATGATGAATAGGGTTCACCTTCCGAATATAACATTGATATTAAGAGATATAAAGTCAACTTCATCGCCTGGATGAAGTTGTAGGAACTCAATATAACTTAATATAACTTCTATATATAAGGGATGCATCAACCGTCCAGCAATCCAGTTCATTAGCGACAACTAACGAGGTACCGCTGGAATAAATTATACATTTTTCTGCGCCTAATTACCGATAGAATGATAGCCTACTAGGCATTCGTTCAGGTAAAAGGCGGACGAATTAGTTTAAAAAAAATAAATGAAAAGGTATAATAATTTAATTCCTATTCGAATCGGGAGGAGATATTTGTTTGCTATTGAGAGAAAATAATGATTTTCACTTATAAAAGACAGGTTCTATTTCCAGCTCTGTTTTGTCTTCACTCAAATGGGATGTGTTCTTTTCCAGGATTGGTAATGTTTTTTTTTTTTTTTTTCAGGCACATCCCACTGAGAGAAAAAAAAAGAGAGAGAGAGAGTGAGTCTCTCTCTCTCTCTCTCTCTCTCTCTCTCTCTCTCTCTCTCTCTTTTGACAAATGAAACTCCTTTTCTTTTTTCGTGTCCTGGAATCTTTGAATCTGTGTGATAGCTCCCGCCGAGTCGCGAACAATAAGGGCGCATCAGCGAAAGGTCATCATTTTCCAGAACTCAGTTCCAGGACCGACGACGAACCACAATCTCTCCTGGAAAACAAAAGAGTCTAGGTCTAATCCTGTCCTCTTCTTCTTCTTCTTCTTCTGTATTTTGAGACTTCACTGCAGCTGTCGCTTCCAATCGTTCCTGTCTCTATCGAGAGGAGGAGGAGGAGGAGGAGGAGGAGGAGGAGTAGAAGTAGGAGGAGGAGAAAAGGAGGAGGAGGAAGCCGTTACGCTTTTAGCTTCTATTTTTTTTTTTTTTTCGCCGCTGCTGGAACTTCGCTGTGGAAGGACTCTGTTTTGTGGGAGTTGCCATAAAGATTGCATGTTAATACATTTTTAATCTATTTGCCTGTGTATTAATTCTTTTTTTTCCTCTTTTTTGATAAGTGGGATCTCTTCTCTCTGTATATCCCTTTTCTTCCTCTTGCTTCTTCCTAATGAACACCATATTCTCTGAAACCTTGAATTTCAAGTTAATGGGCCCTTCGTGAGCCTGTTCCATAGGAATAGGTTTCAGCTACTGACTAATAATAATAATAATAATAATAATAATAATAATAATATAATAATAATAATAATATATTGTTTTTTCTATTTTCCTTACAATTCGCTTCTCAGGCTCAGCGATGTTTCTGAGTAACTGGTCAATATTCATATTGGGAATCTTCAAAAATTATAAATGCTGAAAGAATCTTTATTAGCACAAGATATCAGGTCCAGGTCAAGCAGGGGTCGTCGTCAGTGCCGGTATTATTCTATTCCGTAGGCGTAGTTCAGTTCGGGCCGGGGTCGTCTTAGGTTTAAGGGCTGGTATAGTCTCTTCAACCGACTCGTCAGAAGATGACCTACGAGAAGGTCGAAACGTCACGTTATACCAGCTATACCAGCACCAATACCAGCCCTTAAACCTAAGACGACCCCGGCCCGAACTGAACTACGCCTACGGAATAATACCGGCACTGACGACGACCCCTGCTTGACCTGGACCTGATATCTTGTTCTAATAAAAGATTCCTTCAGCATTTATAATTTTTGAAGATTCCCAATATGAATATTGGCCAGTTACTCAGAAACATCGCTGAGCCTGAGAAGCGAATTGTAAGGAAAATAGAAAAAACAATATATAAAATCAACTCGCTTAATTCTGCCATCCTTTTTAACAGCATTTGCCTAAAAGAGGGTCTTCTACCAATAATAATAATAATAATAAATAATAATAATAATAATAAATAATAATAATAATAATAATAATAATAATAATTCTCTGTAGTTCAGGGGACTAAGAGACTCTTATACAGTATAAAACTTAATTCTGCATAGAAAAAATTAAATTAATGTTTGATACTAATACCTGAGAATGTGGTCTACTTATAGGGGCAACTTGTAATGAATAAATGTATGTATACCTACGTCCATATATGTCTGGGTACTTAAAATCATCATGGCATGTTGTGTATGTTAACACATTTGTCACAAGGAAAGTGAATTTTTTTTTAATAAAAACTAGTCAGTTTCACCTTTATATCTAGAGGTTATAAAGGCGAAATCGGTCAGGATTTATACGTAGTGTTTTGGTTTCCCTGTCTGCCTATGTATGTATGTATGTATGTATGTATGTATGTATGTATGTATGTATGTATGTATGTATGCAGACAGGCAAACATTAAGAACATATTCGAAATGTCATATCACAAATTAATTCAAATTCGTCCAGGAAGGTAAAGTTCCTGACTGGTATTGTTGATTGTTTCAAGATGCAAATTAGTAATACAAATTAGTATTACAAAAAGGAGCGAACATAATACAGCCTGACCGGAATCTCATTGACAGTACGACATGATGGGACCGAGGGCTTCGGTAAAATTGCCTGTCATTAAGTGGATCATGTCAATATGACTCACATGTTAATATTTACTGAGCAATCCATATTGCCCGATCTATTTCGGGGCGTCTGCTCAAATTTTGCCTGCATGCCGGCATAATGAACGTCCCCGCTTTTCATCTGGATAAACATAAAAAAACACTAATTTGCATTAGGGCCATTATGCCCCTGTATTTAAATTATGCGAGAGCGAGAGCCTATCCAGGTCGCATTTATTTAAACATGTAAGGCTCTCGTGAATGAATTAAATAAACTGTTTAAAAAAATTAAAAAGAAGACGCTGCATTTTTCGAAATATACGTTATATAGAACAGCTGGAATTCTCCTAATTGTTATTATTTTTTGGAAATATTTTACAACTGTTCTCAATGTAATGCTCTCGTGAATGAGTTAAGTAAGCTTTTTTTATTTTTTTATTTTTTTTAGAAAAGAAGCCGCTACATTTTTCGAAATATACGTTATATAGAACAGCTGGAATTCAATTGTATGTAGTCTTCTCCTAATTGTTATTATCTTTTGAAAATATTTTACTACTGTTCTCAATGTAAGGCTCTCGTGAATGAGTTAAATAAGCTATTTTTTTTTTTTTTTAAGAAGACACAACGTTTTTCGAAATATACGTTATATAGACTAGCTGGAATTCAATTTGTATGTAGTCTTTTCCTAATTGCTATTATTTTTTAAAAATATTCTACAACTGTTTCCAATATTAGTCCTGTCATTTCCATCATCCTTATTAGCGAAAGGTCAGACGTAACAGGATATTCAGTACCCTTATCTAACCCTGGCTTGAAGTATAGAAGAGGAAGAGACAGAATAAAGAAATGGAATGAGAGACAAAGAAGAAACGCGAATTTGGCCTACTGTCCATAAAGTCTAAGTACCATTACAAATACTTATGGCTTGTAATGGTATTGGGACTACTTTATGGACACCCTGTATATATATATATATATATATATATATATATATATATATATATATATATATATATATATATTTATGTGTGTGTGTGTGTTTGTATATATATATATATATATATATATATATATATATATATATATATATATATATCTATTTTATATATATATAGATATATATATATATATATATATATATTATATATATATAATATATATAATATATATTATATATATATAATATATATATATATATATATATCTAGTATATATATATCATATATTTAAAATTAATATTAAAAATTTATATATTTATTTATATATACTATATATATATATATATACATAGTTATAATATATATATATATATATATATATATATATCTATATATATATATATATATATATATATATATATATATCATATATATAATATAGTCTATAGTATATATAAAATATAAATCAGTTAATAAAATCTAACTGACATATCATCAAAGCAAGTCACTTAGAAATCTCCTCTCATCTCCATTTCTCTCCGGAGGGCTCTCTCTATCAAACACCACCGCTCCCTATCCCCACCCCCCACCCCCCCGCCACCGTCCCACTACACTACTGTAAGGGGGGAAGCAGTTCCATTAATCACCTTTTCGGTCAGGAAACCAGCCCTCAATAACAAACCCGCCCTCGGGAGAGCTATTCAAGCAAGCACTTTCTTTCTTTCTGCACATCTCGGGGGAATTCGCCGGCCACCCCTTCACCCCCCCTCCCACCCCCCGATCCCCCCCCGCGATCCATTTATCCCGGAGTGTTTCTCAGCGGTGGTGCGGGAGAAGTCTCTGTCTAAGGAAAGTTTTCTACAGTCTCTGTGAACTCAACTTTAAAAGATTTGCCTATTTTATTTGTTCATTTATTTTTTTTTAAACCGTCTATGAAAATATGGATAGTAAAGACGTTCTTGTTTCTTTAAAAAACAGAAGTTTGTCACACTTTAAAAAAACTTATGCATTCTATTTCTTTTTATTTCTTTATTCAATCTTTATAAAAAGTAAAAAAAAACTTTCTTGCCTCCTAAAAAGAGTGAGTTTTTCTCGTCTTTAAAAAGAAATTCCGTTTTTGTTAAATCAAGTCTTTATAAAAAAGTTAGAAAAAAGTTCTTGCCTCAAAAAAAAAAAAAAGTCTTTCTCGACTTTAATTTTGGTGCTTTAAACCCAAGCTTTTTGTTTTTTTTGTAAGTAGTAAAAGAAGGGTTCATTCAACGGTGCGTAAGTCTCTATAAAAAAAAGTTGTCCAGACTATATAAAAAAAAATTGAATTAAAAAAATCATTCTTGCCGCTTAGAAAAAAAGTTTTTCAAGCCTTTAAAAAGTTCACGCATTTTATTTTATTTTTTAAATCTTGACCTTGTGGCCCGCTTTGTTTGTTCCTTTCTGAGGACCCCATTTGTTTGTCTCCACAACTATTCAGTTTGTTATGAAATATGTCGACGTTGTGCCCCATTTTAGTTTTCTGTAAAAAAAAAAAAAAAAAAAAAAAAACTATTGAGATGGCTTTGTCTGTCCATCTGCACTTTTTCTGTCCGCCTCAGATCTTGGAAACTACTAAGGCTAGAGGGCTGCAAATTGCTAGAGTGATCATCCACCCTCCAATCATCAATCATGCCAATTTGCAGCCCTCTAGCCTCATTAGTTGATATTGTATTTAAGGTTAAAGTTAGCCACAATCGTGCGTCAGGTAACAATATAGTTCATGCCACCACTGGGTCGTGGTTAAAGTAGATGAGCCGCAACACCACCGAAAGATATATCTATTTTCGGTGGCCTTGATTATAAGCTGTACAGGAATCTCGATTGTGCCAAAGAAACTTCGGCTTATTTTTTAAATTTTTTTTTTGAGGTCGTTCCTGTCCTCCATTTTGTTTTTCGTCTCTTCTTTGCAAAAGCCAAAGAGAACCCTCTCTTGATGCTCTATATCTCTCCGTTATCTATTATCTATTACGTCTCTCTTTCTCTCTCTGAAATCTCCCACTGATTCGAACCTGTCTTTCCTTCAGCTTGATGGCCTGTTCTTATATCCCCCCCCCCCCTCCCACCCAACTTCTTTGGGAGCAATGTCCCTAATGGGGTTCCAGGAACATTTGATTATCCAGAGATTCAATCTTTTCTCGCTTCCAGGCAATTTCGATTTTTTTGTTGAAGTTCCTCTCACGATTGATTTACTGCGATGATTTAACGAAATGGCTCTAGATTTATCTATTCATTTATTTATTTTGTTCGTCGTGAGTAACCTTTATGATGAATCAAAGTATATATACTTATCCTAAGTCTGTCATGACTGACATCTCCTTATTATATTTAAGTCTTCTGTAACTTTCATCTCCATCATCATCAGGTCTTCCATGACTTACATCTCAATATTATCTTCAAGTTTTTTTGTGAATGTCATTTCTATTGTCTTCAGGTTTTTTGTGAATGACATCTCTATTATCTTTCAAGTTATTTGGGAATTGCATCTCTATTATCTTCAGGTCTTCCATGACTTGCAGCTCAATATTATCTTCAAGTTTTTTTGTGAATTACATCTTTATTATCTTCAAGGTTTTTGTGAATGACATCTCTATTATCTTTCAAATTATTTGGGAATTGCATCTCTATTATCTTCAGGTCTTCCATGACTTATAGCTCAATATTATCTCATAATTTTTCTATGACTTAACCTCAATATTATCTTTAAGTCGTGTATGACTCAATCTTATCTACAAGTCCTCTATAACTTAATCTCAATATTATCTTCAAGTCTTTTATGAATTACATCTCTGTAATATCTTTAAGTCATCCAAGACTTAATCTCAGTATTTTATCATTAAATCTTAAATCTCCCCTGACTTACTATTCACTCAGTTGTGAAATGGAATTGTTTAGGCAAAGACTCAACACATTCTTAATGTAAAAATACATAGGAAAGTTTCCTTTAAATAGAAGTCATTTCAGGTTGATGCCAATGACATGGTCTTTTGTGATATTTACAAGAAATTTTTTATTATTTTTCAGAAGATGAAACCTATTCATATCAAGCCCACCAAAGTGGCCATAGACTTGAAATTCAATCTTCCAGAGAATATTAGGGTGTTCATTAGGAAGCAGTAAGAGAAGATAAAGGGAAAAACAGTAAGAAGAGACACCACTTATTAAAAAATAAGCACTATTAAATAAGTTAAAGATAAGAGAGGAAATAAAATAACTTGCAGAAAGAATCCCACACGCTGGGACGCTGCCAAAAAAGAAGCAAATTCTCCCTTTTTTTATTTTATTGTAAATTATTCCTCCACCATGCTAAATGCATTTCTCCCGCCTGACACTAAATATTGACGCAAGACCGTAAACTTAACGATACGAGAGTCGATAGGACGATATTTCCCGGACGTTTATATGTGGCCAGTCGTAACCTTTGTTGAACTTCCTAAACTGCCGCATTCTTAGTCATCCCGAAAACAGCCCTCGAGAGAATTTTATTATGAAGGAATCCATAAACTTTTTCCATTCTTTGCGTCGAAAGCGTTCATTACCGAGCGTTTTGTGTATTCTATAACCTATTTAGGTTCCAGAGGATGAAGCAAAAATATGAATGAAAGTTCAGTCTGTGTTAATTAGTTTTTCGTGAAGGATAGATATTGGATTGTTTAATACTTATCCAATCTTGTAACAAAATGTGGGCGTGGTTTTATGATGCGTGCCTGGCCGGTTTGATGGAATTCTCATTTTGCTGAATGGAAGAATAGATTTATGTATATATGCGTAAATAGCAAGGGGTAATGTGACCTCCAGTTTACTATAGACGTGTGCCAGATTCCCCCCCCCCCCCACGCATAAATTGCGAACATTTTATTCCTGACTGAACGTGAAGTGGTCTTCGTGATTAATACTTATACTTAATAGTAATACTTATACTAACAGCAAGACTCAAATATAAAGGACATAAGCTAAACGCGTTCATATATTCTCGGTTATAAGTGGAAACACAACATAATCGAACACAAACATACCTTAAATTCAGTACCATAAATGAATTAAAACGTGCTAAAATCTATGGCCAAATAGAGCCTTATTTCATCAACGAAAATTAAAATAAATATGTTATATTTATATAGAAAGAATTTTCCTGTACTATTCAGCATGCATATTATTCATTTTTTAAATTTTCATTCTAATGAATAAACTATAAACATCCTCTCCTAAAATTCCTGTGTCTTTAACTAGATGCACAACACCTTTTTCAGAGCTTTTTTAGGCTTTTCCATAGACCTTTCCTACCCCCCACAACAACAACAACAAACTTGTTTGTAGGCTTACTCCCCGAATAAGTGAAAATATATAAATCTAGTTTTACATAAATATATACATATATATATATATATTATATATATATATATATATATATATATATATATATATATATATATATATATAGTATATATGTGTGTGTTTCGTGACGTAGTATGTATGCACACAGTTATAAATACATACATACATACATACATACACTATACCACCAACAGTATAAAGGCCAAATCATACTTGGATTATCTTCTAAATTGTAAACAAGCATTTAAAAGGACATGCAGAAAATACTCCACACACAACACACACACACACACACACACACATATATAGTATATATATATATATATATATATATATATATATATATATATATATATATATATATATATATATATATTATACTTTCAAAGGTGAGAGACTTTGCAGGCTCTCATCGGAGTTTTTAGGATATATCCTATTTTCGGGATGATCCTGCATGGGGGGCAAAGTGAGGCTTTTGGTTTATTCATGTAAGATTAAACAGTGAATACGGCAGTTGTAAAACTAGCCTCGGAATTTGGCCGATATTGATTTTTTGCAGCTTTTTACTTGTGTTTTATATGTAGGTATTTGCCTGTATGTGTGTATATATATATATGCATATATATATATATATATATATATATATATATATATATATATATATATATATATATTCTTATAATGTAAGTTTTGTAATGCAATTATAATTTTTGTAATATGATTAATTCACCTCAGAACCTGTGTATCATGTTATGAAATGTATGTTTTTGTGTTCAGATTCCACATTTAAAGGTAACACATGTTAAGTAGTGTAACTTTTCATTTTTAAACATACATAAGGCGGAGAGAGGAAAAAGTAACGTAAGACAGAGAGAAAGAGTAAGGTTGTTATTCACATCTCGAGAAGGCCTGAGCAAGCTGATTTCTTTATCCACGCAAACATGCTTAGAGACCTCCCATGCAGCTTCGAGAACCTTCCTTACAATGATGTTATTCATGTTTTACATAGAGAGATGATGTAATATGTTTTCGTCTTGAACTAGATGCTAATCGCCCCTATGCTTATGGGGCTAGAGAATGATTCATTCGATCTCGAGACCTAGCCCCTGACGTGAGGGACAGGATCTCTCTCTCTCTCTCCTCTCTCTCTCTCAAAGCTCTCTCTCTCGCGCTCGCTCTCTCTCGCGAGACTGTTTCATTAACATAATGTAACTCACATTTGTAAACTCACATTTGGTATTGGTCACTCATATAATTCTTAGTAAAATATGTGTTGTTTGTGGAATCTGAACATAGTATTATTTCTATTAGTTTTGTGAAGGCGCCCACGAAAGTGTAAAAGTGTGTAACAGGCCTTTCTCTTGAGTGAGAAGCTGCAGCTGTGTATACAGGTATTTTTCAAATGTTTTGAAGTGCACTTCGAGGTTTTATTTTACCATAGGATAAAATTATCATTTTCAATACATTTTTCTTTTGCTTTGTTCTTTTGACATGTCCATTTTTATATGCTTAATGTTTGTACTCTAAATGCTTTAATTGTTTTCATATTATGCATTATGTTTTTGCATTGTCTTTATTTTGTTTAATTAGTTTGAATAATATTCTTTTATGTAATTGTTTGAATCTAACACTTGCAAATTAATTTGTATTTAATTAAATTTCATTTCAAATTTAATTATTGCTTTATAATTCAATTTAATTAATTTTGTTGATAAACTTTGATTTAATTTTGCTTAATAATTAATTCAAGAATTATTTAAACTTTTATTTTCAAGTAATAACAATTTCCCTGAGATTGTGAATTTCACTTATAAATTTTGAATTTAGAAATAAATTTTTGTATTTAAAATTTATATGAGCATTTCATTACAACACCAGTATTATATTTTATTTTCATTTAGGTAGAAATATAGAGTGATAATTGTGCCGTTTCCCACAAATAAATCAGAATCAGGGAAATACTTAGATTTGAAATTGCAGGAGTGATGCCCTTTAATTAAGATTACCTCACATCTATTTTAATGAATTAGACAGATTGTTTTCTTGTGTGTTCAGTTCTATAAGGGATCACTATTACCTTTAGAGTATTCAGTTGTTTAGTATTTGTGATGAAGGGTCAGGTGTCTGGCTGTAGTGAGGTAAGTAATAACCAGGTACTTGAACAAACTGTGCCCTAAGTACAACTGGTGTCCCAGACCCAGGAATAAAAGGGTCTCTTGTGCTAACAAGTACAAATGGTAAGTGAAATAACCAGATACTTGGCAATTTGGGTTAACAAATATTAATGGTGTCCAGACACAGATCTTTGGCTACTTCGTGCACCAAGTATTAATGGTGTCCAGACCCAGATACTCTAGGCCACTTCGTAACAATATATAGATATATATATATAATATATATATATCATATATTTATTATATATAGTTTATCTATATATAGATATAATCGGGAGCCATAAAACACAATATATATATATATATATAACATATATATATATATTATATATATATATAAATATATATATATATATATATAATAAAAGGAGCCCATAAAAACACCAAAATATAGACAGAAAAGTACTATATTTCAGAGACTGCTGTCTCACTCTTCATAGTGGCTTTTGATAAGTTCATATCTGACAAAAACTACAGCCGTGAAGAGATATGTTTAAAAGGAGCGTTACTAAATGCTTTAACTGACCTAAGTAAGAAATATCCTGTTCCCCGTAGATTCATGATACCCATCCACTCGCTAAAAAAGTTAGATGTTATAATAAGTAAATCAGACAAAGACGGCAAAATCGTAATAATGGACAAAAACTTCTACCTCGACAAAATCAACCAGCTCCTTAGCGACACAAACATTTACGACAAGCTGACGAAAAATCCCCTCCAAAACGTTCCCACAGAATTTTGTCGGAAAGTAAGATTAATTGGCCAAGACAAAAAGAGTATTGAACTATTAGAGAAATTAAAGTAATTAATCCTAAATTACCCTACTTTTATGGACTTCCAAAAACTCACAAAGACAATCTTCCATTCAGACCCATCGTTTCATGTGCCGGAGATTTCAATTACAAAATTTCTAAATGGTTAGCTGGCCTACTTTCCCCTTTTTTAGGCACTTTTTCTCCCAGTCACATTAAACATTCGGAAGATTTTTGTCACAAATTCAGATGAGCATATATACCACTTCACAACATAAAACTTTTAAGCCTTGACGTAGACTCCCTTTTCACAAAAGTACCAGTACAGGACGTTCTTCAGTTTTTAAGGGAAAAATTATCCCCCTATTCAGATCATTTCCCATTGGCGCTTGACAAAATAATATAGTTAGTTGAATTATGTGCATCTAATAACGTATTTTCATTCGAGGAATCATTCTACAAGCAAAAATTCGGGTGTAGTCCTTTAAGCCCTGTTTTAGCCAATCTGTACATGGAATACTTTGAAACTACAGTAATAATTGCAATAAAACCCAAAAACATGCTGTGGATGAGATACGTGGATGATATTCTAACATTTTGGGATAATAGGTGGGGCAATTTTAATGAATTTCTCTCAAAACTAAGCGCATTAGTGCCCAGCATCAACTTTAAAGTTGAATGGGAAACAGACAACAAAATTCCTTTTCTTGATGTTTTAATAATCAGAGACACGACAGAATACAAATTTACCATATACAGAAAACCAACGTTCTCTTTCATACATTCACTACTTTAGCTATCACGACATTGCTATCAAGATAGGTGTACCCAGCAACCTGTTCTTAAGAGCCTTACGAATTTGTTCCCCAGATTTCCTGGAAAAAGAATTTGAACTAATTCGCAAGCAACTTTCGTCTTTAAAGTATCCTGACCATATAATTGAGAAAGCAATTCACAAATCAAACGTAATTTTCTACCGACCCCTTAAAGACAAGACCAGAGATACACCCAACAATAAGATAAAAAAATTCCACACCTGGACACGATTAAGAAGGTGACTCAGACCCTTGGAAAATCTAACCCTTTTGCATTTACTTACCCAAACACCTTAGCCAAATCCCTGATTAACGTCCAACAAAAGACATCTCCCAAGGACACTGAGGTTTACCAAATCCCATGCCAGGACTGTGACCAATCTTACATCGGATTTACAGGTAAATCACTTCCCCAGAGATTAATACAACACAAACGGTCAGTTAGGTATGGACAACAGAACTCAGCTATTTTCAACCATATAAATGAACATAACCGTAGAATAAACTGGAATTTGTCATGTGTAATTTATAGCAGCAACTACCGGTACAAGAGTCAAATGATGGAATCGGCCTTAATAAAAGAGAGGCAGGTAATGAACATCTCAAAAGGAGCATGGATTTCAGACACGATCGACTAGGTTTTCATTCAACCAAACTTTTCTCATTCATCTGAAATATAGTACTTTTCTCTCTATATTTTGGTGTTTTTATGAGCTCCTTTTATTAGATGGAATTCTGTTGTAACAGAACATTTTTACCAGTCATGTATATATATATATATATATATATATATATATATATATATATATATATATATATATATATATATATATATATATATATATATATATATATATATATATATATATATATATATATATATATATATATATATATATATATATATATATATATATAAATTTTGTCTGAACCTACCTTTGAAACTGAACACTCTCTCTCTCTCTCTCTCTCTCTCTCTCTCTCTCCCCGAACACACTACTGCCTCGATTGAACGCCGAATTCCTCAGAGAATTGCGTGAAAGCCATTAACCTGAAAATTTAGGTTTTGTTGAACCATTTAACAGCAGATTGAAGATGGCGGGAGATAAAAAAAAAAAATGCGCGACCGGAAGGAGAATTTGGAAGAGGGGGGGAATGAAACAAGGAAGGGTGATATATATATATATATATATATATATATATATATATATATATATATATATATAGATATATATATATATCTATATATATATATATATTATATATATATATATATATCTATAGATATATATATAGATATATATAATATATATATATATATATATATATATATATATA
Source organism: Macrobrachium nipponense (assembly GCF_015104395.2). Lineage (NCBI taxonomy): Eukaryota > Metazoa > Arthropoda > Malacostraca > Decapoda > Palaemonidae > Macrobrachium > Macrobrachium nipponense. The sequence goes on from NC_087218.1 coordinate 51,819,470, forward strand.
TATATATATTATATATATATCTATTTATATATCTATATCTAAATATATATATATATAATATATATATATATTATATATAGTATATTATAGATATATATATATCTATATATATCTATATCATTATATATATATATATATATATATATATATATATATATATATATATATATATATATATATATATATCTATATCTATAGATATCTATCTTATATATATATATATATATATATATAGATATATATAATATATATAGATAGATATATAGATATAGATATATATATATATATATATATATATATATATATATATATATATAGATATATATGATATAATTATTATATTATATATATATATATTATATATATATATATATAATATATATAGATATAGATATAATATTATTATATATAAATATATATATATATATATATATATAATCTATATATCTATTTATATATCTATATCTTAAATATATATATATATTATAATATATATTATATAATATATAATATATATATTAGATCATATATATATCTAATATATCTAATCTATATCTATAGATAAGATTATAATATATATATAGATATATATAGTATATATATATTATTATATATATTATATTCTATCTCTATATATATCTATCGATATATATATATATATATATAATATCATTCTTATATATATATATATATATTATAGAGTAGATAGATAATATAGATATATATATATATAATATATATATATATATTATATATATATAATATATATTATATATAGAGATCTTATATAGATAATATATAGATACTATATATAGATATATAATATATATATTTATATAATATATATATATATATATATAGATAGATATAATCATCCAATCAGAGGTCGAGGCTAGTCCCCATCATGTAGCAGGTGAAAAGTCAAAACAGCTCAATACATTGGGTTGCTTTATTGTTGCCAACGTTTCAAGACTATGGTCTCATTTTCAAGGCTATAAAAAACAAAAATACAGAAATTACAAACTTGTCCAGCAAGATTAACAAATTGTTACATACGAATAAGCACGAAAAAAAAATTAAATATACGTATATAAAAAATTTTAAAATAAAAATCAAATAACTAAAAACACACAATGTATTAAACACTAAGTGAAAATTGTTAAAAAAAAAATAAAAATATATAAAACAAACCTTACAACCCGAGGTTCGGTTGCTGAAAGGCCTGCCAGAGCGAGGAGGAGTCGAGATAACCAAGGAAAGAAGATAAGAGTGGGCGGTCTAAGCAAT
>NC_087218.1:51828256-51853256 GCF_015104395.2 Macrobrachium nipponense
AAAATTACGTTTGCTTTTTGAATTGCTTTCTCAATTATATGGTCAGGATACTTTAAAGACGAAAGTTGCTTGCGAATTAGTTCAAATTCTTTTTCCAGGAAATCTGGGGAACAAATTCGTAAGGCTCTTAAGAATAGGTTGCTAGCTACACCTATCTTGATAGTAATGTCGTGATAGCTAAAGTAGTGAATATATGAAAGTGAGAACGTTGGTTTTCTGTATATGGTAAATTTGTATTCTGTCATGTCTCTGATTATTAAAACATCAAGAAAAGGAATTTTGTTGTCTGTTTCCCATTCAACTTTAAATTTGATGCTGGGCACTAATGCGTTTAATTTTGAGAGGAATTAATTAAAATTACCCCACTTATTATCCCAAAATGTTAGGATATCATCCACGTATCTCATCCACAGCATGTTTTTGGGTTTTATTGCATTTATTACTGTAGTTTCAAAAGTATTCCCGTGTACAGATTGGCTTAAAACAGGACTTAAAGGACTACCCATACTACACCCGAATTTTTGCTTGTAGAATGATTCCCCAAATGAAAATACGTTATTAGATGCACATAATTCAACTAACTTTATTATTTTGTCAAGCGCCAATGGGAAATGATCTGAATAGGGGGATAATTTTCCCCTTAAAAACTGAAGAATGTCCTGTACTGGTACTTTTGTGAATAGGGAGTATACGTCAAGGCTTAAAAGTTTTATGTTGTGAAGTGGTATATGTGCTTCTCTGAATTTGTGACAAAAATCTTCCGAATGTTTAATGTGACTGGGAGAAAAAGTGCCTAAAAAAGGAGAAAGGAGGCCGGCTAACCTTTTAGAAATTTTGTAATTGAAAGCTCCGGCGCATGAAACGATGGGTCTGAATGGAAGATTGTCTTTGTGAGTTTTGGGAAGGCCATAAAAATAGGGGAATTTAGGATTAATTACTTTAAATTTCTGTAATAGTTCAATACTCTTTTTGTCTTGGCCAGTTAATCTTACTTTCCGAAAAAATTCTGTGGAACGGTTTGGAGGAGGATTTTCGTCAGTTTTCGTAAGTGTTTGTGTCGCTAAGGAGCTGGTTGATTTTGTCGAGGTAGAAGTCTTTGTCCATTATTACGATTTTGCCGTCTTTGTCGGATCTACTTATTATAACATCTAACTTTTTTAGCGAGTGGATGACTATCATGAATCTGCGGGGAACAGGATATTTCTTCTTTAGGTCAGTTAAAGCATTTAGTGACACTCCTTTTAAACATATCTCTTCACGGCTGTAGTTTTTGTCAGATATGAATTTATCAAAAGCCATAGTGGCTTAACACACACCCTTGGGAAATCCAACCCTTTTGCATTTACCTACCCAAACACCTTAGCCAAATCCCTGATTAACGTCCAACAAAAGACATCTCCCAAAGACTCTGGGGTCTATGAGATCCCATGTCAGGACTGTGACCAATCTTACATCGGATTTACAGGTAAATCACTTCCCCAGAGATTAATACAACACAAACGGTCAGTTAGGTATGGACAACAGAACGCGGCTATTTTCAACCATATAAATGAACATAACCATAGAATACACTGGAATTTGTCACGTGTAATTTATAGCAGCAACTGCCGGTACAAGAGTCAAATGATGGAATCGGCCTTAATAAAAGAGAAGCAGGTAATGAACATCTCAAAAGGCGTGTGGATTTCAGATGTCGTCGACCAAGTTTTTCATTCAACCACGCTTAAGAAGATTAAAGGAAGATTATCAGCGGGGGTGACCTAAATTGGCTTACTTGTGGACGGATCTCTTGGTATAAATACCACCTTTTCTGTAAACTTTTCTCATTCATATACCTGAAGAGAGAGACAGCAGTCTCTGAAATATAGTACTTTTCTCTCTACATTTTGGTGTTTTTATGGGCTCCTTTTGTTAGATAATATATATATATATATATATATATATATATATATATATATATATATATATATATATATATAATATATATATATATATAGTACTTTTCTCTCTACATTTTGGTGTTTTTATGGCTCCTTTTGTTAGATATATATATATATATATATATTATATATATATATATATATATATATATCTAACAAAAGGAGCCCATAAAAACACCAAAATGTAGAGAGAAAAGTACTATATTTCAGAGACTGCTGTCTCTCTCTTCAGGTATATGAATGAGAAAAGTTTACAGAAAAGGTGGTATTTATACCAAGAGATCCGTCCACAAGTAAGCCAATTTAGGTCACCCCCGCTGATAATCTTCCTTTAATCTTCTTAAGCGTTGGTTGAATGAAAACTTGGTCGACGACATCTGAAATCCACGTGCCTTTTGAGATGTTCATTATATATATATATATATATATATATATATATATATATTATATATATATATATATATATATATATATATATATATCGTAAGAAAACCGAGGAAGATTGGAAGAGGGTATAAGTCATTCGAAGTAAGACAGGATAGAAAATGATGATGATCATGATGATAATAAGGTGGGTGGGGTGTAGGGGGAGGGGAGCTTATTGACGAGATTTTGTATGTTGGGGGTGGGGGAGTAAGGTGGGGGTAAGTGTAGAAGCCATCTCCGTCAAATATGGAACTGAACCACATCGATTTTATAATGATAAAGGCTTTGTTGGGCAGGGGGAGGGGGGTTTTGAGGGTGTTGACAAGATTTTGTGGTTCTGGATGGGGGAGGGGGGCGGGAATTAGGTATAAAAACTCATCTTGTCAAATACTGAACAAAACAATAACTGAATCTTGTAATCATAACGCATCCATCATCATTATTAGGATTGAAATATCGGTATTTTGAGCATTGTTACTGAAAAAAGTGCGCTATGAACCATAACACTAAAAGGCTAAATAATCATTAAAATGTATTATTAGGATCGAAAGGTCGTTATTTTGAGCATTGCTATTAGAAATGTGTAATTAACCACAACGACAAAAGTATAGATAATCATGAAAAGGTTACAAAGAGTGGATTCAGATACTTTGCGAAGCCATGATTAAGCAACACATATCTAACTGGATTAAAGCCACCCAGATCTAACTGTTAAGCCACATGGATCTAACTGCATTATTTATACGTCGTTATTTATAACCGGTAAAGCGTTGATAACCCGAGTTTTATTACCATAAATATTAAAGTGAAGTCATACAGATGCCAAAAGGCAACGAATCCCAGTTATTATTATTATTATTATTATTATTATTATTATTATTATTATTATTATTATTATTATTATTATTATTATTATCTGTCCAATCATACCGACAAAATTTATGGTCCTATAGGACAAGAGATCAAAGCTAACAAATCCCAGTTATTATTGTCATAATTGTTATTTGTCTAATCATACCGACAACATTTACGGTCCTATAGGATAAGAGATGGCCTAGACATCAATTCCCCACCTATGGAACGGTACGTACCGTCTCGTGTAAGGGTACTGATGTACCCCTCTTCCTCCATGCCTAAAAAAAGAAAAAAAAAAAAATAGGGAAAAATTTTGAGAGGCGAGTTTGAAATACGACGTGCAGAGGCCGTAGAGATTTTAAGGCTCCATATTTTAGGAGGAATCACTGATGCACTTGGAGTTTTATTATGAAGAAAAAATTGATTAAACATTGTCAGTTATAAGGTGAGGTTAATATTAACTAATATAACATAGACAAAATATGGAAACAGCACGAATAACGATCGGGGGACGGAAACTGTTTCGTCCATTCATCAAAAGCTCAATTTATAGCCAGAGTAATGCAACTCTCCATCATGCCGATATTGCCCTTAAACAAGGAAGCACAAATGATATTATTCGTGACGTCATTAGGGCTGCTCTCTCTCTCTCTCTCTCTCTCTCTCTCTCTCTCTCTCTCTCCTCTCTCCCTGTCCATTAAAGCTAAGTTGCGAAGCGGGTTATTTATTATACGTTACCATTCGTGATTGATTTTGCCTGTGTTCGATCAATTTTTAATTATTTCAATATTCATAGCTATTTATTTTCACATTTTCCATATTACGTTTTCTCTGTTGAATTTTATTATATTGTCATTATTTCGTCTCCTGATTTTGCTAAATATTATATATTACGTATATAAAATTATGTATTTTTCTCCATTATTATTTTGGAAATTTAATTGTTTCTTTTCTATGTCAATATTTATGGGTATTTATTTTCGCAATTTAAATATTACGTTTTCTTTGCAGATTTATTTTTATATTTTCATTATTCCGTCCCCTGATTTTGCTAAATATCATATATTACCTATATAAAATTATGTATTTTTCTCCATTGTTATTTTAAAAAAATTTTTGTTACTTTTCTATTTCAATATTTATGGTTATTTATTTTCGTTAATTTGATATTACGCTTTCTTTGCATATTTGCGTTATATTTTCATTATTCCGTCCTCTGAAATTTCTACATATCATATATTACATATGTAAAATTATGTATTTTTCTCCATTATTATTATTATTATTTTTTTTTTTAACTTTCCTTATCTATATAATTATTCTATCTATCCTCTAACGTAGAAGGTTTCTTCTTTCTAATCAAATAATTGTTCTATCGAAGATGGGTTGCTTCGGATATTATCTGGCTGATATGCTTTTGAGAGCATATCCGAATCCACACACTTTCTCTCTCTCTCTCTCTCTCTCTCTCTCTCACTCTCTCTCCTGACATGCGTCTCTTAATAGGACGGAGTATAAATTGCATTTACAATACAAATACGTGTTAGTCGTCTTCATTTTTATAGAACAGAGAGAGACAGAGAGATAGAAAGAGAGACAGAGAGAGAGAGAGAGAGAGAGAGAGAGATAATTGATGATCAGAGCATGACTAATATATATACGTGTATACATATATTTATTTGATATATATATATATATATATATATAAAATATATATATATATATATATATATATATGTGTGTGTGTGTGTGTGGGTGTGTGTGTTTGTTTATTATATATATATATAGCTATATATATATATATATATATATATATATATATATAATATAATATATGTGTGTGTGTGTGTGTGGTGTGTGTAATATATATAGATATATATATATATATATATATATAATATATATATATGATATATATATAGAGAGAGAGAGAGAGAGAGAGAGAGAGAGAGAGATATCTGCGTACGCTTTAGGTTGGTAAGTAACGTCCCGAGTGTCGGGACTTGTCGTCTCGAACCCCATATAGCCCACATGTGTTATTTTTAACAGTATAGATGATGTAGTATGTGTATTAATGTGTGTGTGTATCTATTTGCTCTTTTATAAAAAAGACAAAAAAATTAAATTGACATGTGTATGAGTGTGTATATATATCTTTTTAACTATTCTATAATTAAAAAAATTCAAATGACAATGTGCATGAATATGCATTTGTATCTATTTGCTCCTTATATAATATAATAATAATAATAATAATAATAATAATAAATAATTAATCAATAATAACTAATAAAAACTTGAACAAATTGGACAATGTGTTATGAGTAATGCCATTTGTATATATTTTGCTCTTCTATAATAATAATAAAATAATAATAATAATAAATAAGAATAATAATTAATTAATAATAAAAAATAAAATTGAAATTGACATGTGTTAGAGTATACATGTTGTATCTGTTTACCTAATATTCTATAATAAAAAAAAAAGCCTCTAAATTGACATTCCGGTTCAAATCCGATTAAAAATTAATTAATCCATCCCATGTAGCCTGGGATACTTTCAACATTGCTATCTTTATAAGGTCTCCCCCCCCCCACCCCCTCCCCCCATACCCCACCCTTTCTACTCTATTCCGCTTCTCCCTCTCCCTCCCTCCCTCTTTCCATTCCATTCCCATTCCTTCTTCAATCGCATTCTCCCTATTCCTTTTATTCCTAAGCCCTTCGTCCTCGGCTAAACGGCATAACATATCCTAAATTCCCCGTTTAATGGTTTTGGTCCTGATCCAAAGAGAGGTGAAGTGTTCAATCGAGACGATGGGCTGGAAAACTGCTGAGGAGAGAGAGAGAGAGAGAGAGAGAGAGAGAGAGAGAGAGAGAGAGAGAGAGAGTGCCGGAGAGTGTAGCAGGAGAAGGGTGACAGAGAAGAAGATAGTAAGTGTTGTAAAGCGTAGAGAATAAAGAGAGGACTGCCAATTTAAGGTAGAGAGAGCGAGAGAGGGAGAGAGGGAGAGAGAGAGAGAGAGAGAGAGAGGAGGAGAAGAAGAAGAAGACGAAAGTAAGTGTTGTAAAGTGTAGAATATAAAAAGAGAACTGCTAAATTAAGATAGAGAGAGAGAGAGAGAGAGAGAGAGAGAGAGAGAGAGAGAGAGAGATGAGAAAGTTGGGAGAGATTTGCGGTAGAGAATGAGAAAGTAAGTGCCGGATGGTGTGCAGAAAGAGAGAGAGAGAGAGAGAGAGAGAGAGAGGTGTTACTTGCTTGAGAAAGAGAGGGAGAGAGTAAATAAGATTTTATTGTTGGTAAGAGAAAGAAAGAAATATGCTGGCGAGAGAGAGACAGACAGAGGAGACAGAGAGAGGGAGTGGGACGGGAGGGGGGGGGGGGCTTCAGACAGCGAATTCAAACGACCGCGAAGGTTCTTCAGATTAAAAAAAAAAAAAAAAAAAAAAAAAAACTTGAGAATTTTGAATATCTATCCCATTCAATTTGTAAGCGACACAATACAAGTATTAAACAACGAATTCATTAATTCGTCATTTGATATAATATTTCATAACTCGCTCTGTCATGTACACCATTTTCAAAACATGATTTTTTTATTAATTCTTTTTTTTAACTTTGAGTACGACATTCGCCTTCTTCGCCCTTTGCTTTCAATAAAGACGTTGTAAGTCTTCACAAGCAGGTGGCACATGAGATCAGAGATTTGCAGCCCTGTATCTAAGCTCTATTAAAGAATGTAAAACAGAAATTATTATCGGCGCTACACCTGAGGTCCTCTTCATATGAGCTCTGAAACTCTCTCTCTCTCTCCCTCTCTCTCTGTATGATATCATATATCATCATTCTTTCTCTTTTCTCATTATCTTGAAGGGGAGTATTGGATGATTTAGTTCAGTGTATTTCATAGAAGTATATCACGGGAGTGTAATTTATTGTGTATTTCTTTTTTAATAATTCGGGGACAGTTGTTTAAGCATAATATATTCGTACAATTTCATTTGTGTATGTATGTATGTAAGCCGTTGCGAAATGCTCATTACAATTGTCCAGATTTGTATATAATTCCACTGACAGAATGTATGTATGTATGTATGTATGTATGTATGTATTTTAGCTTCATTAAAATTACGAAGTTAACATTTGTCTGTGTTCTGATTTGTATAGATGTATGTATGTGAAGTGTTTTTATTTTTATTCGTGAATACACAATTCATTTGGTATTTCTTTCTCACTTTTTCACTGCTTAGGAATTCTCATTATGCCTCTGTTCTTCTGACTCTAGTAACCTATTATCTTTCATAGCTACTAAGTCCCCCCTGTCTCTTATACTTGTTTACTCGTATCTGAGCCATAAAAGGGCAAATGGCAAATACTTTCAGAAATGTTTTACCTAATGTGTATCATTAAGAAGTACTCATTTTCAGTTGAAGTTGTTTATATAGCCATGTAATCATTCTATCATGATAATGGTTCACAAACGTTTTAATAATGATAATAGTAATACCAATAACTGAGTGACATTTTTCTTGTATTATTTTAGCAGATAACCGTGAAATTAAAAGATATAAGTTCTAAACTCTACTTGAATTGTTTTAGAATAGCACAGGTAACTAGAGGCCACGTCTCTTTCTGTATCAAGATAGCAAAAACTGATTCTATCCTCTATTTAAAATTCTTAGTAAAATATAATGGTTATGAATGAGGTCGGACAATTAAGCAAAGCTTTATTTAGAAAGGATTTAAGGCTTCGAGTATGTTGCAGAAAACGGGAAAAATCCAATTCTTGGACATGGAAGTTATTGAGGAGGAAAGGAATGCCTTCAGACATACAGTGCTGAAGGTCTTCAAACGACTAAAAGAGATTAAATTATCAAGGCAATTAACAATGATATTAACTTATAAGTAGTGTCCAGTGCTGAGAAAATGCATTTTAATCAAATGGCCACGGAAATAAGAGACCTGTGTGTAGTTTTCGAATCCAAAAGAGATCGAAGTAATCAATGACGCCAACTAATAAGTAGCGTATACAGTGCTGAGAAAATACTGTTCAATGAAATGCCCCTATATTAAAAGACGTGTGGTTTTGGAATTTAGCCGAGGGCAGGTGTAAGGGAAACAGAAAGGAATGCTTTTTCCCCCCTCGCACTAGTCAAGCAAAACGAGGAGAGAGAGAGAGAGAGAGAGAGAGAGAGAGAGAGAGAGAGATTGCTGGAAATGTTCGGGAAGAGGGTTGCTTTAAAGCTCTGGGCAGGGTAACGTCGGGGTTACGGATTCCTACGGAGGAAGAGGGTAGCTGGAAAAATGTGGTCAGGTTATGAAAAGGGGAAGAGAGTGATATATGTAAATAACAGCTGGTAAGAGAAGAGTGGCTGATTGACATCAGTTTAAGAGGAATGTTGGGGAAATCTTCATGTCAAGAGGTGTTGGAGGAATTGAGGGGATTTACAAACGACGTTGTGGAGTGGGAGAGAAATGCATAAACATCAGTTGTCAGGATGAGTGACTGATTGCCAGCGATTCAAGGAAATTCGAAGGTAAAGAGAGAAGGGAGGAATGGAGAATTGGAAGAAGGGTGATGGAATGTTCGAAGGGAAGCTGATGAGGGGGAGAAGGTTTGGGGTAGGTGTGTGGGAGAAAAAGTGCAAAGGAAAAGAGGATTATTATAAAAAAGTGTATTCAAAAGAGGATTATTATAAAAAATGAATTGGAAAGAGGATTACTATAAAAAATGAATTCAAAAGAAGATTGTTATAAAAAATGAATTCAAAAGAGGATTATTATAAAAAGTGTATTCAAAAGAGGATTATTATGAAAAAAATGAATTCACCTGTGGTGGGGAGGTCAAGGAAAATCATCGTGTAAAAAATTCGATTGGGAAATTCAAGTTCAAATCTTTATTCATATGCAATTACATATAATTACATGAATTACGCATATTTCAAAAAGAAATTACAAAGTATTGCCAGACTGAAAGATGTAGTGAGTCGATTGAGACAATAAATGTAGGTTAGAATAGTGCCTGAGGATAGGACTGAAATGGACTGATAGTGTGTGAGAAATGCAGGAAAATTATGGCAAAAGGAGATATCTGGAGAACGTGGAAGGAAACTGAAGAACATTCTCAGTTCTTGCTTTATCATTCTTGGTGGATGGAGTTGCAACAAACATGATGTACAAACACATATATACAGGTTTGTTGCTGGTGTTTTCAGTGTTCGTTGCTTTTGAGACTTAATACTCATTAGATATAAAAAAAAAGATGAAAGCGAAAACAAAATTAGCCTTTTTTTATCAATTTTTTCATAATTCTGAATTGGATGCTCATATATGCTTTTACATATTAAGGAAAGGAAAGTGACTTTTGAATAAAGAATACTAAAGTTGGAGAGAATAAAAAATACATTGATTAAAAAAAAGGGGAAGCATGAAGCCTTTCTTATTAATTAATAAAACTCACTGATGAGAATTTCACTCTAAAAATTTTCTATTTAGAAAAATTTCAGAGATACACGAAACATAGAATACTCACGGCCGCAAAACGAGCGAGTGAATGATATTTTAATATTTTTATGCATTCGTGTGAATTAAGCAAAGCACGAAATATCAATAATGGGGAAATAAATATAAAACAAAAAAAAAATGAAAGAGTAAAATGCTTCCGATGGACATATTGCAAAAGTAGCGGTGTGTAGGAGAAAGGGGAGACTTGAGGTCTCCTCCCAGGGTCACTTACGTTGCCCACTCCCTCTTCCAAATGCCCATATCCTTTCCGGTTCCCTGCCTCCTCTTTTCCCGGACGCGCGCCCCCTCCGGGGGGTCCCACAGCGTCCCTCTCCCCACACAAGTCCTCTCGGGCCCCCTCCCCCCAACTCGGCACTGATCCCCTCAGTCCCCTCCTACCCTGATGACGCACCCCGCCCACCTCCGACGGTTCCCGAATTCCCCCTACCCTCCGGCACCCCCAAACCCCGGCCTGCCCCTCCTCCTGCCGCTCCTCCCCCCTCCTACCCCCCCACCCTCGGCCCCCCCCACCCGCCCCTGCCCGCCTCCCCCAACTCCCCCAACTTTAATGGAGAGACTAACATTAATGACGCCATGAATGAATAATATTTGTTGCTCTTTTATTCACACCCCGGCAATATTATGCTGATATGTGGAATATTTGCATTAAAACTGCAGCAAATTGCAGAGGCATGGAAACAAAATGATAATAGCCGATACCGACGATTATATTTTTTTTTAATAAATTCATATTTTGTTTTTTTTTCCTTGTTTTCTCCTTTTTTTTGGCGCGTTTGGACTTCCTTTTTTCCCGATTGGTTTATCTGTTTAAGGATTTTTTTTTTTTTCGTAAGTTAAGTCCTTTCGTCAGTGGGTTTTTTTTTTTTTTTTTTTTTAAAAATTGGTTCCAGGATTGTTTTCGTGGGTTGAGGTTTCCTTTTGCTCTCTCCTTCTTCCTCCGTCTCATCTCGCTCTTCTCTCTCTCCTCTCTCCCTTGCTTCATACACACACCTGTATATATATAATTAGTTATATATCATATATATATATATATATCTATATATATAATATAATATATATATTTATATGTACTCTATATATATACATATATATATATATATATAATTACATCACATATAATTAGATATATATATATTAATATTATTATATATATATATATATATAATATATACATGTTGTGTGTTATGAGCAAGGGAGAGAGAAGGGAGAGAGGAGAGAGAGGGGAAGAGATGAGAGAGCAAAGGAAACCTCAACCCACGAAAACAAACATTCCTGGGAACAAATAAACAAAAAAAAAAAAAAAAAAACCCAAAAAAAAACTGCCACTGAACGAAAGGACCTAAACTTAACGAAAAAAAAAAAAAAATCCCTTAAAACGATTGCCAACCAAATCGGAAAAAGAAGTCCAACCGCACCAAAAAAAGGAGAACAAGGAAAAAAATATGAATTTATTAAAAAAAATATAAGAGCGGTAATCGGTATCATTTTTCCTGGCCTCTGCAATTTGCTGCAGTTTTAATGCAACTTCCACATATCAGCCATAATATTGGCCCCGGGGAACAAAAGAGCAACAAATATTATTATTCATGGCGTCATTAATGTTAGTCCTCCTCCATTAATATATATATATATATATATAATATATATATATTCTATATTAGATATATAATTATATATGGTGTATGTGTGTTGTTTTTGTGTGTATGTATGTATAATATATATATAATATATATGATATATATATATTATATATTATATATATATATATACATACATACCCACCACACCACCACACACAACATATAGATTTATATCTATATATATATTATTTTATATATATATATAGATAATATATATATAATATAGCTAGATATAATATATATAATATAGAGTATATATATATATATATATCTATATATATATATAGATATATATATATATTAATATATATATCATATTAGAGATATTCTATATATATCTATATATTATAGAGATAATTAATAATTATATATAATATAATATATATTATATATATATTTATCTATATATATATCTATAGAATATATAGAATATATATAGATAGATCTATATAATATATATCTAATATCTATATATATTATTATATATATATATATATTTCTATCTATTATTAATCTATATATATAGAATATAATATAGATTATATATATAGATAATTTATATATATATATATTATAGTATATAATATATATATATATATATAATATATATATTGTATATATAGATAGATCATATATATCTATTTATAATATATTAATATCAAATATAATATATATTATAATATATATATATATTTTATAATTTATATACTATATATATTTTTATATATATATATAGAATAGCGATATATCGATCTATCTATATAATATAGATATTTTATATATATGGTAGTATATTATTATATATATATATAGATATTATATATATAGATATAGATATTATATATACTTATATATATATTATATATATATTATATATTATACTACTATATATACTAATATATATATATATAATATTATAGATATTATATAATATATATATAATATAAAGCCAATACGTAAATATATACACACACCCACACGTATATATAATATTCTTTTCTTTTATCGTCCCATTTGCCCGAACGATTTCAAAGTCGTCCTGTTTCCCTGCTAAATGGCTTAACAAGTCCTAAATCCTCCCATTTAATGGTTTTTGGGTCCTGATCCAAAGAGAGGTGAAGTGTTCAACTCGAGACGATGGGCTTGGAAGACCCTGGCAGAGAAGATGAGAGGAGAGAGAGCAGAGAGAGAGAAGAGGAGAAGGATAAGGGTTTAGTACTGGATGGCTTTGCCAAAGCTCTCCTTGCGGGATTTCACTGCAAGATTAAAGAAATCTCAATGGTTTTTTTTTAGTTGCATTTATTTCCGGGGGGGGGGAGGGGGAGGGGCTTACTCTGGGAGTAAGCCTCCAAACTACTTTGTTGTTGTTTGTTTGTTGTTTTTTTGGGGAGGGGAGCCGGGGGGTGGGGAGGGCCGGGGGTGGGGGGGGTGGGGGGTCGGTAGGAAAGGTCTATGGAAGACCTAACAAGGCCTGAAAAAGAATGTTTCGGCGTCGAGTTTACAGATCTACAGGGAAATTTTAGGATAGGATATCTATGATTTTTTATTTAGAAATGAAAATGTAAAAACTAAATAATATGCCATGTTAAACAGTACAGAATAATTATTATTTATAGCAAAAACCTACTATGAGATTCATGGGTCCTCTGTAACACAGGTTTTTTCGCATACAACCTTTTTATCATATGCATTTCATAAATATAACGCTTATTCAGAATACATATTATATCAACACAAATTTTGGAGTGTATTCTGCACTACGTAGTTGTTCAATAAATTTGGTACTTATAAATGTTAAAAGTGACCCTTTTTTTGAAGACGGGCCAACTTTACTTGTAAAGGAAACATTTAGAAATTTTTCTTCTAAAATTTAAAATTTAGTATATAACTCCTAGTCGCGAGAGGGCAGGGTATTATGGAATCCTTGGAATTTAAAAATTTAAAAAGTTTTAGTTTAACAACCCTAGTCCGCTACAGGGCAAGTGGGCATTTTAGAATCATTTGGAATTTGTTTTATTTCTTGATTCCCTTTGGTTTTCGTTTTCTTATTCAAAAAGTTTACTTCGTGTTGGTGGTTTTTTCTACGTTAAAACCAGTCTAACTTTTGAGCTAATACAAACAAACCCGTATTGACAGGTGTGGGACCCTAGTCAAGCGAGGTTTTGTGATTCTCATGTAAATAAGTTCACGCCCAAGTCATGCTGAAAATAATGGACAGTGCCTAGTACCTGCATATTTGGACAGTGCTCAAACGGATATATGAAATAAAAAGCCATACGTACATTGAAGCCCAGCTACGTCATACAGATTTCATTTCCTGGATAGGCTATTCCCTCCTGTTAGATTTTAATTTCATTGTTTCTTTTTGATCTTCGGCTTGACCTTTCAAGATTAGGATGCCATTCACCAATTCTCAATATCATATCTGGCAAGAGTGGCTCGATTTTCAAATAATTTTGAAGACCTCTGCTTGGAACACCTGGCAACGGAACTTAACTTCTTTGTCTCCAATATACACCATTTCTTAATGCCTTAAAAGTTGAGTATAGTTATGTTATGGTAATTGATAATTATATATGTTAAATTTTTCATTTTTTATTGTTGGCTTTTTATCCCATTCATTGTTTTTCTTCTTGATGTTTGCCATTTAGTTGTGATCCCTTCGTTATTCCTGTCGAAACCATCAGATTTCTAGCTTTATTTCTCTCTCCCTACATATTCACTTCTCCCTTTACATTTGGTGCCAGACCCGGGGATTACATGTTGGCATTCATGGGGAAACATTTGTTTGAGGCATAAACAAGACTGAAATAGAACGTATATTATCCAATTTGGGCACTTAAGTTTAGCACTTATTTTTTGGTTATGATGTTTGGAATTTTGTTTAGTGTGGTTCTCACGGTAGTAATAGTTAACTTGTGAAACGTGGCAATAAGGCTTTTCAGAGTTTCTGGCGGGTTCACGGTATCCCAGGTTTCCCTAGTACTAGTGCTTTTGATGGCTGTTTTGCCGAGGATTTCCTGTTAGGGTTAGGTAATGAAATATTACCCCCTTACCTGAGTGAGGGTTTAGTGGAGGCTGTATTAGTCAATTATAGGATAGATACTGTTAGATATTTTTCCTTTGTATTTTGTGCTTGGGTGTAAGCTAATCCCTCGAAGCATTTAAACTTGTGGAGAAGAATGAACTTATTATCTTTTACTGAATTTAGGTGGTAGTTCTAATCAGAAATAATCAGTGCTTTAGTGTAGATGAGTGAATAGGATTGAGATTTGGCGTGGAGTCTTAATTAAGATTCTTTAATATTTGTTTTTTTTTCTTATACAATTTTTTTTCACCATTAATTCAGCATTGACTTGGGCGTGATTATTAACCTTGGTCGGTAAACAATTCATTGATTGAATGTTGACCACAGCAGCACCGTTGTCTTACCCTTGAACAATTTTAAAGCAAGAAATGGGAGATTTGGTTTACGTTTGGTCACTATATTTACAGCAATATAAATATACTGGTAGTGTATATTAACGGGAATAGACATATCCTTGCTGATTTTCTTAAGTAGATGCTGGGTATAATGAGAATCTTTAATAGAATTTTTGAATATAAATATAACTTTACTTATATTTGTTTTCTTAGTAGCTGGGGATTGTAAAGGAAATTTAGAAACTTTTGCTTCTAAAACAAAATTTTAGTAGTTATAACTCTAGTCGCTATAGGGCCAGGGCTAGGGTATTATGGAATCCTTGGAATATAAGAAAAACTTTAGTTTATAACACTAGTCGCAGAGGGGCAAGGGCATTTTAGAAATCCATTGGAATTTTATTTCTTGATTCCTTGGGTTTTCTTGTTTTATTCAAAAAGTTTACTTGGGGCGTGTGGTGGTTTTTCTACTTAAACCAGTCTACTTTTGAGCAATACAAACTAAACCCGTATTACAAGGTGTGGGACCCTAGTCAAGCGAGGTTTTTGATTCTCTATGTAAATAATTCACGACCCAAGTCATGCTGATAAAATAATGGACAGTGCCATAGACTGATATTTGGAACAGTGCTCAATAAAAGGGAGATATGAAATAGCATACGTACATTGAAGCCCACTCAGCACGTCATTGACATTTCATTTCCTGGATAGGCTATTCCTCTCCTGTTTAAATATTTCAGTGTTTCTTGATCTTTCGGCTTGACCTTCATAAGATTAGATGCCATTCACCCATTCTTCGATATCAATACTGCAAGAGTGGCTCGATTTTGCAAATAATTTGAAGTACCTCTGCTTGGAACACCGGCAGAACGAATTAACTTCTTGTCCTCCATATACACCATTTAATGCCTTAACGTTGAGTATAGTATGTATGTAATTTGATAATTAGATATAATTAATTTTTATATGTTTGGCTTTTTTATCCCATTTCATTGTTTTCTTCCTATGTTTGCCATTATTTATTGTGATCCCTTTCTTCCTGTTTCGAACCAGGGTCAGATTTTCTAGCTTTCTCTTCTCCCATACTATTCACTTCTCCCTTACATTACTCAGAGAACAAGGTTTCGAACGCATTCGTTACGTTAAAACTTATTGACAGCCATTTTCTTCCCTCTTTCTCGATGGTATGATTGGCTATACGTAACGCAAGGCTAAACCTCCTGGCAAGCAATGACATACAAATTTAAATACAAGCAAAGCAGTACACCTTTTATGAACTCCTGAACCCTCTCCACTGATAAGTTGTCATAAGTGAACAAACCAACAAAATATGTTAATAATACCAAAAACACTTCGATTATTTTAGTCATAACTTCCAAAATAAGTTTTCCGTTTCCAAGGGGGGGGAAAGAATTACACTCCTACTTTATAGGTCACAAATCAGAATTGACAGATGGATTTAAGGGCAATCAGTTGGTAATTACCAGAAAAATATAGTACACAAGCTTGATTTTTGAATAACCTGCTATAAGCCAATGTCAAAGCAATTTTTTATTTATTTGGCTATCTACCATATTTACTGAAAAAAATTAAAAAAAGTCGGTCACCGTATATTGGCTTTAAAACCTTAGGGTTCACCAATAATTATCGTCAGAATGGTGACTTCATGAGGGCTCCACCCACTTTCGCCTTCGTTAGAATTCAGGATAACACTGAAGGCTTACCATGTGGGCATTGTTGGATTAGAACAAAAATTTAACCTTCTGGCTATAAAAAAAACTAATTTCTCGATGTAGTTGTAAGGAAGTGGCTTAACATGAGTCCTCAAGGATCCCAGCAGTATTGGTCTAAACGTTTTAAGTTCATGTATATTACTGCTATACTGTTTGCGGCACTAACTGCTACAAGTAGTATTAATAACGCTAAGCACTGATACCCCACCAACATCTATGTTTATCGTTTCCGCCATTTCATAAAGTCTTTGTGTTTTCAGAGCTTGATGGGAATTTCTGTCTGGTGGATGGGTCGGGGGCAACATTTTAGTTCAAAAGGTGTTTGTTTTACCTTGCTTACATAATGAATGTTTTTCGACTCTGTTGGCTCGTAATCATTGGCCACGGCGTCCGGCTAGAAATCATTTTTTACTTCTATAAAAAGTTAAAACTAATCGTGGTTTAGGTTATTGATGAATGCTGGGACAAAATTTTGTTGTGTGGGTTGTAAAATATACATATGTGTTCAACTATTTCCAGCTACATCCGATTGCTTTGACAAGGAGGCAAAGTCCCAAAAACCTGTGTTGACAGAGCCACCCTGAAATTCCTCATAGTAGTTGTGTCGATTCTAAGTTTTCGTTAAATTTTCGAAGGTGAAACAACGCTCTATTTGACCTTAGGTTTTAGCACATTTTAATTTGCGTTAAAAGTTTGCAACTTATGCGTAAGGGAAAGATCTTGCACGCGTCCAGAGTAAGGCGGACGTTGGATCACGCCTGGTATTTTTCGAAATGGTTAAATGTTTTTTCATAACTCTTTACTCGTATTGTTTCTCTCACAGTAACTTTGTTTATAAAATTTATATTTTCTTTCTAATGTTTTATTTTTAGTCAGATGAGTATTTTCTTTCTTTCTTGGTCAAGTTTCATGATACAGGATATACACTATTCTATAAAAACATGTTTTTTTTTAAATATATTTCATAAACATTAAGGCATTACGGTGCACAAACCAAAAAAAAAATTAAGGATCAGATGGCGAAAATACATTGGATAATTTTTTTTTAAAAAAAAAAAATTTCCGATTGTTTTACAATTTTTTTAAAAACAAAATATTTTTTTTTTCGCCATCTTCGATAAAATATAAAATCTTTGTATTAAATTTTGTAGAAAAAAAAATCAATAATAGACAATATTTCATTCAGTTAATGATCAAATGGCGAAAATATTTTCGATAAAATCGATAGGTTTATGTTATTTTATACAATCTTCGATAAAATATAAAAATTATTTTTTTTTTTATTTCAGTATACAATATTTCATTCAATTAAGGACCAGATGAAGAAAATACATTCTTTAAAACCTATTATTTTCAAATTTTTTTATCCCATCTTCGATAAAATATAAAATAGATTCGATAAAATATAAAATAGATTATATTCTTAAAAAAATTGATCAGTATACAATTTTTCTTCAGTAACTCGTATCTCATCTTAGCTTCCTTTTCATCATTCGAGTTCAAAGAATCTTTCTGTGTTGTCAATAAACGAATCTAAATTGCCTAGACATGAAAGCTCAAGCATTAGGCTTTTTCAGTTTTTTTTATTTCCCATTAAATAAATGCCCAGTGAATTTTCCTTTTATGAACAAAAATACAATTGCAGAACGCGCATTGTGTAGAATTGTTTTGCGAAAGCTTTAACATTACAGTATTTTGTGGCCTAGTTTTTATGTGAATGTACATTTCTGTATTTTTTCTCAATCTTGTACTAATGTAGCTTATATTTATTATACAAATAATGAGCATGAATTTCCTGTTATTTTTATTCAAGAAGAAGTTTTTAATTTTATTTTCCATCCAAAAATATTCGAGTAATTGTGTATAGAGTTTATTTTTTATAGTTTATCTTTTTTCCCGTTCAGTGCCCTGTTTGACTAATTAGTGGACTTTATCATGATGCTATCAATTAATCAACCTGGTCTATATATATGATATATCTTATATTATATATAGTATATAATGTATATATATATATATATATATATATATATATTATTATAATATATATTAATAATATATATTTCGTACAATCGTTACCAGTGATACATTTGAAGACGATTTACGAATAGCAATTTGTCTGGCTACTCGAAGTTGTCATATGTTAAGTAAATTCTCCGTTGCAATTCTTTCAGTTCACCTATTAAGATTAACATGTGTTTGTGAATCTTTCAGCATGACGTAACTCCTAAAATTCGTAAGTGATTTGATGTTATTTCGAGAAATCAGTATATTAAATAACTTTGTATATATTGGTAGTAACCCTTCATTTAAGCATATTCTATTGAATTTAACTCCTTCTAAAATGCCATTCAGCATGAAGTATTCTTTTTCAGGAGAATAGAAAAAGATTACTTCAAGCTCAATAGCATTTGAGCAACAATTAAATTCAATAATATATTAGATGCCATAACTTCTTTAGAATTAATCTCACGAAAAATCTTAACTGAACGAACTTTATAATTTTTGGTCATAACGGCATTCAGTAATATGAACAGCATACTTCAACATGCACCTGAATTTGTTCATTAGTTTACTAAGATCTTCGTAAAATACCAAAACAAACGTTGTTATATTGCACTGGAGTTCCATGTAACGGCCACATAAATATACCGGTGGTAAATTGATCAAAATGTAAAGGGCATCTTGTGATATTATAATAGTTTTCGCATGAGGAAGAGCGATTACGATATTGGAACACTCGTTAAACCGGGTCTAATGTTAATTTTAGACTTGAAATCATCCTTTTCACCGCAAAGACTATTGTTACAATGAACACCACTATTACCGAATGCTCTCATCACTGCGATATGTGTTAAAAAAAAAAATTAATTCTTCTAAATTCTTGCTAAATATACCCACTTATGGAAACGACCACCACAACTAATTATCGGAAATGTCTCTACCAGTTGTTAAAGAATGTTGGTTTTCGTTGTAATCGAGTGCTTTGATCAGCGCGCCCTTTGTTGTAATTCATATTGGGTCAGAAGCATATCTGTAGCATAAATTACAAAAGCCACGATTACAATGGGAAGAGCTAAAACTGTTAGCAATTACCTTTGGGGCTTTGTTTTCGCGGAAATGACTTTTTTGCCTTATCAAAGTGACCATTTACAATATATCCCCTGGTTCTTTTGTACTCATTTGTCTCTGATTGACTTATTTGAATGCATTTATTATTATTATTGATTCATTATTGATTATTATTATTAATTATTATTAGTTATTATTGATTATTATTATTAGTTTTTATTATTATTATTATTATTATTATTATTATTAATTATTATTATTATTATTATTTGTTTATTTGCACAGCACAGTCCTCCAATTCGACCGGATTGTATTTATAGTGTGGGGTTTTCCAGGTTGAAATCCTGCCTCCTTTAGGAGTCCATCGCTTTTCTCACCATGTGCGCGCCGTTTCTAGGAGCACACTTTTTCTTGCATGGATTTCCCTGGAGCTAATTCAGCCTCTAGTTTTTTTTCCAGATTCGCCTTCTCAAGGGATCTTTGGGATCCGGTGCCTAGTGCTCCTATGAATTAAGGTGCACAATTTCCACTGGCATAATCCCATATCCTTCGTTATTATTATTAATTATTATATTATTATTATTATCATTATTATTATTATTGAGTTATTAGTTATTATTATTATTATTATTATTATTATTATTATTGATTTATTTTTCTTTTTCCATCTATCACAGTCCTCCAATTCGACTGGGTGGTATTTATAGTGGTGTGGGGTTTCCTTCCGGGTTGCATCCTGCGCCTCCCTTAGGAGTCCCAACACTTTTCTTACTATGGTGCGCCATTTCTAGGATCACCACGCCTTCTACAATGAGTCCTGGAGCTTAATTCAGGCCTCTAGTTTTTTCAAAAAGAAAGGATTCCTTTTCAGGGATCTTGGGATTGTGCCTAGTGCTCCCTATTGATTATGGGTACGATTTCCACTGGCATATCCGCCCCTATATTCCTTATTTCTTATTTCTTTTTGCAGGCATCTTGAATACTTATCCATTTTTTTCTCTCTCTTTCTCTACAAATTGGTTTCCTCCCATTGTATTTTGCGACGTCAATGTGTGATAACTTTTCTTCTTGATTTTTTCAATCAATCAACGTCACGTCCTGGTCCTATTTGCACGTATCACCCTATCTGTTCTGATAACCAATAGTCCCAGAGGACTCCTTTGCGTGATATCGTTTTCTATCACTCCTTCAGGTTGGTGTTTCGTACCACTTATTTACCTGCAAGGTAGCTTGATGTTTCTTGCACAGGCTCCCAGTGGAGGGTCCTTTTGCCACCTGAAGCATGCCTCTTTTTGTACTGGTTCTGAGCATAGTTGCCGGACATTCGCTTGCTAATGGTGGTTTTATGGTTTCATTTTTCGTATTGGCACTTTAATACCATATCGGGAGAGATGTTATTTCCGTCTTATCGTTCTTTGAACGGTTTTATCATATCTGGTTCTTAGGGCCTGATCTTTGTGCCGCTGTTATCAGTTCCTTCAGTTTCCTTCTTTAAGCTCTCCCCTCCTGTAGCCATTGCCACCCGATGTCCATCGCTGGCTAGTTTCTTTAGTCTGTCTCATGTATTGTCCCGTGCCATTGGGTTTTGTTGTGCCCAGTCCCTCTGTTCTGTTTGTCCATTCATAACCTGTCTCTGTATATTTTGTGGGTCTTCGTCTACTTTTATTAGTCGCCTTCCTTACCCATGCACCTCTTTAGCCAATCATCTTCACTTGTTTATTTTCCCAGAATTGATTGCCCCAGTGCCCTGTTTCTCGATGTTTGACGCAGTCCTCTATACTTAGTAGTCCTCTCCTCCTTCCTTTCGTGTTTATGTATAGTCCCTGTCCAGTATTTGGCTCTTTTTTTTTTTGGGTGTAGTTGCTTTGTGTATTGTCATATGATTCCTGGTTATTTTCTGATCTATGCTGGCGGAAGTTCTGCCTTCCGTCTTCCATTCGACATTTTCTGCGCTTGTATCTGATTACTGGCACTGCCCCATGTGTTTTTGATGGCTTTTATTATGATTTGTTTTCCCTGGCATTGACGTTTTTGGACTTGAGTATCGCCTTGAGTCTCTTCTCTGCAATATATTGCTTTTCCTGTATTGTTTGTCCCTTTTCATCTCTAGGTGTTTTAATATCCTCCCCTTCCTTCCATTAATTCCCAGGTATTTGTATCCTGTCTCCATCTATGTGTTTGATGTTGACAGACCCATCTGGTAGCTTTATCCCTTCAGTTCTCCGTTATTCTTTTGCCTTTTTGTATATTTGACTAAGGGCGCATTTTTCTATTCATTCCAAACTCCATCCTGATGTACCCCAAGATAACAATCCTTAACATCTGGATTGGGGTTATCTATCTTTCCTTGAGCTGGCTTACCATACACGCTTGATGTTCCGTCCCATGAACCATCAGATGGTTAATTCTTTGTTGCCTCTTTTCTTGATTGGTTGGACTTCGCATCCCATCTTTTGTAGTACTTTTTGTCATGGGAATCATGGCTACTACGAAGAGTAGTTGGGGACAGTGAGTCTCCCTGGAAGATCCCTCTCCTGATTTACAACCTCTGCTAATCTTATTCGCCAGAGCTTCTAAGTATTGGTATTGCCAGTTTGCGCATTGTATTTTTGAGGAAAGCTGATGGTATTTTTCTCTGCCCCTATATTTTTTCTAGGCATTCTATTTAGCCATGTTGTATGGTATCATGTCGAAGGTCCTTATTATAGTCCTAATCCATGCCATGCTTAGTTATTTGGTTTTCCTTCTCCTACTGTTTCCTTCATTTACTTAACCATTTTGTCCTATCAGGAGCTGGTTTTTTTTTTTTTCCCCCCTTCTTTTGTGCCCCTACCCACCTTCCTTTCTGCAGCCTTTCTGTTGGTGGGGGATAGTGTTTGTCTCCTCTAGGTTAGTTGTATAGGCCCTTTCACTGATGATACCTGTTAGTAACTTTCCACATTATTTGTATGGCCAGGTGATAGGCCCTGTTAGTTTACTGCTATATACCCCTTACTCTTGTCTTTTTTGTAACTACAAGGATGTCCTTCCTCTGGTCATCCATTTAGGTGCATGGTGATTTTGAGATACAATGCTGTAGTTGTTCTGCTAATTCGTGGGTGTAGGGTCGTTGAAGTTTTTGAGCCTAGTAATCCATGGACTTCATCGGACCTGGGGCTTTCGCCAGTTTTGTCATATTCTTTTAGTTTGGTGTCTGACTGTGTCTGTCGTGATTCTCTGTGAATCGTTTGTTTTAGTTCTCCCTGTTTTCCCTTCTTCCTTGACTTCCTGGTAGCCATGTTGCATGTTTTGTTGTGTGATCCCCGATTTGCTATCCCATATGTTTTCCCCAGAAGTCCTGCTTACTTGGTTCGGCTTCATGAATTTCTTGGTTGGTATGGTTTTCTTCCCCTCTTAAGTTGGCTGTATCAGTCTTTTACTGGTTAGTTCCGAAATAGTTTGTTTGTTTCTGATGGTATCCCTTTTATTCCTGTTCATGTTACCGTTGGATCTTATGTGCTTTGGCCTTAAGCCTCTGTTTTACATCTTCTATCATGTTGTTTTAGTCCCCTTTCTTGTACTTTGTATTTCTTTCCGTTGAAGTTCCTCCCTTGTTTTTTCTTGCTTCTTGAGCCTTATTTTTTCCTGCCATCCTTCTTTCAGTTTACTCAGTCAGATCTCATCACTATGAATTTGCTTTTCCAGGCGGCCTTTTTCCAAGGATGTTTGCTGTTTTGGTTTCTGTTGGGTTGGTTTGTGCTGGTGTGTTGGTGTTTCGTATCCCCAAATCAGTTCTGCTACGAATCTTGCTCCTGCATATGCCAAGTTATTTGTATCTTTGATACTGTTGGTGGTGTATTATTTGCCCATTATTTCAATTGACCTCAACTTGTTTTTCCTCCCTTAATTTATTGGCGTTTTGTATGGCCTTTCATGGAGGGGATCTTTTGTTCTCTCTTGGTATCTGGTTTCCATCCATTGTCCTAATCTTTTCTACCTCCCATGAATTCCGTCCTCTCTGTTACTTCGTCCTGTGGGGGTTTTCTTCCGTTTGTCGTTGTTTGATTACCGTTCATGCATACCCTGTCAGCTTTCTGGTTGGTCATCGTCCTCTCAGTTCGTCTTCGTGTAATTTCGTTGTCGTTGGTGACAATTTCCCTTTTCCAGTTTTCTTCTCTTTCTGTTGTTGGGGAGAGCCAGTTTCTTTTCCGCTTATGTTTCGTTACTTGGTCCTGGCCAGCCTCTGTTTGCTGTTTGGGGGGTTTGGGGGGTTTTATTCCTCTCATTCCAGAAATGGTTGAACCAAACCTTCCTTCTATATTACTCTCTCCGTCGGGTTGCTTTCTGATGTAGCATCTCCATATTTCCTTATTTTCTTCTCCTTGTCCATTTCTTCCTTTGGTTGGTTTTGCTTTCTGTAAGCTCCAATCTCCAGGCTGTTTTGGTTTTACCTATTATTATTATTATTATTATTACAATTATTATTATTATTATTATCTTATTTATTATTATTATTATTTATTGTTTTTGTTGTTTGTTGTTGTTGTTGTTGTTATTCTTGGTTGGTGAAAAATCTTACTATGAAGCCTCTCTGGTAAAAAGACCAACCAAACAATGATAAAGGCATAAGACTTTGTTGGTTTTAATTTTATTATAGGTAACATATAATATCAACAGTTATATATATATAAAAAAAAGCAACTCCATAGCCCACACCAGTTTTTCAAAACAAAACAAAATTACATAGTTTCAATAAACTGTTTAAGCCTTTTATAAAAGAATTAACAAAACTTTCATTGAAGGCAACATAATGACTGACTGAAGGTGCCAAACGTGTCCAAAGTATAAACATCAAGTTTGAAAAATGAATAAATAAATAAATATAAGTAAAATAAAAATTCGATTGGTAAAAATTTTCTCAGAAGCTCCAAAATTTGAAAGTAACTTAATTTAATTTAATTGACAGAATGAAATATAATTATAAATATAAATGAAAAAACAAATTCATCAGACACCTCAACGTTTGAAATGAACCCAATTATAAAGTATTTACAAAATTATAATTTAATTGAAAAAATAGAAATAGAAATAGAAATAAAAACAGTTCCTTCGTGCCAGCGCAGTGCGAGAGCTGATGATCAGTTCAGTGGTCTGGCAAAACTGTATTGATAAAATCTGAGTGAATCTCATCTTGTTTGTCCGCCCCTGAGTGACAGTAGGGGGAGACATAACACAGCCACCCGCACCCCCTGCAAACTGGTATCTCCGCCCTGGTGGGGACGGATAGGTAAGGGACTGGGAGGTAGGGGAGATTTGACACATCCACCCTTCTGCAAACCGGTATCTCCGCCCGGGTGGGGCTGGATAGGTACCGTACTGAGATGGTAGGGGAGACTTGACAAATCC
>NC_087218.1:51863256-51869600 GCF_015104395.2 Macrobrachium nipponense
ACTGACCGTCCTGATTTCGTCCCCGTCCACTTTGGACGGTGGTTCGATCCCATGGGGGGACGAAATTATTATCAATTAAAAATTCCCCTTCGGTACATATATGATATCATTTGGGAGGTCAGTGAAATTAGATATTAAAGGACATTTGTAGCTTTTGTTTAATTGATATAAATGGATCACGTTTTTCGATGTGATAATATATTATTTACTTAATATTATTATTTATATATATATATATATATATATATACTATATACATATACATAATATAATATATACCGATATATATATCTATATATATATATATATATACTGTATATATTATATATATATATATATATACTATTTTTTTTTTTTTTTTTTTTTTATATTTTTTTATATATATATATATACTATATGTATAGTAAAGATATATAATTTAAATAAATTCCTTGAAATTTGTTAAGGAAAAAAGGATTAAAATCGTAATCCCCCCCACCCCACCATTTTCAAAGCGAAAACTTGCGGCCAATTCTGCTCACGATTCCCCTTTTTCTCATCTTTTCGGAATCTTTTTCAGATACTTTTACTTTTTCCCCGTCGCATTTGCTTTTGTTGCAGAGGAGGGCCGAAGTTGTTTGCGTTGAAAGGCAAAACCGTTGCTAATGGAAAGAGTCGAGTCGCCTGAACGCTCGAAAATAAAAGGGGGCTGCGGGGGGGACGTTTCCCCCTCCCCGATTTCGCCGCTACGCAACGGCGGTAACAGCAGCGTAAAAACAAGAGTCGAACAACCACAACAACAACGATAACGCACAACAAGATTTCTGTAACATCCGTTACAACGTATAATCAAGTTCACCGATATAAATATATAGATATTATATATATATAATATAATATATATATATATATATATAATTATAGATATATATATCTTTTGATGGTCTCCTTATAATGCGTTATAACCCGCGGGCAATGAAGCATTAACCAAGGCCCCAGCAGTGGCCTATCCTATATCGTTGCCAGAAGCACGATTATGGCTAACTTTAACCTCAAATGAAATCAAAACTACTGGGACTAGATACCTGGAATTGGTATGTTTGATGATTGGAGGGTGGATGGTCAACATACCAATTTGCAGCCCTCTAGCCTCTGCAATTTTTACGATCTGAAGGCGGACGAATAGACGAAGCCGTCACAATAATTTTTCTTTTACAGAAAACTGAAACAATAGCAAATTTTGTTTCTCCGGGGTCATATTTTTATATGTGGAGAAGGGTTTTGCACTAACTAGGCCTATTAGTTAGAGGTGCTGTGTATTCGATACCCAAGTAAGCCTCTCAATACCCTCTGTTAGTCAAATATTGCGTGGTTATTAGACGACTGTCGTGGGTCGCAACAAGGTTGATTAAGGGCGTGGGGCATCGACATTCTCCCCAAAAGACTTGTCAGAACCGGAGGTATTATTCAACTCATCAGTGAGAGACCAGAGTTCGATTCCATTGTCTGCAAAGTTTATTTTATCCAGGATGACCCAGTGATAAATTGGGCAATAATTGGCGTTAGTTAACTGCGATTCGTCGGCATGGAGGATAGGGCACGAAGCCAGCAACCTCATTCCTAAGAGAATTGTGAGTTTGGTCAGTGAGAACTACCGCCGTGGAAGCCTAAGTGTTTCGGAACAGTAGTCTCACACCTCAGAGCACTGGAGCCACCAGTGAAGTGTTGTGGGCCCCGTGGCGGAGGAAATGCCCCTAAAACGATGTATGACCCACTTGGAAACAAATTTTAACCCTCATACTATACAAGCACAAAAAGTATTCCCTCCGTTAATTTTGTGAAAAGCAGCAATGTTGGTTTTTGAATGTAGACATTCGCTCTTTGTGTACGAGAAGCAACACGAGTATATAAATAAGGAATATGGATGTTTTAGTTAATAAAGAAATGTATACAAAACAATGAAACATATATAAGTGTGCAGCATGACAGAATATCTGAATGAGTGATGGATTTAAAAACAGTGAGGGATAGGTGACAGGTAAAGCTGTGAATATATTATTATTATTATTATTATTATTATTATTATTATTATTATTATTATTGAAAGACATTGCTGCACAGCTGCATTCAACTTGTAAAGTCTTCTCTATATTTTTTTTACATGTTAAATGCAGGTGATGCAGCAATATCTTTCAATATTACTTGTTTGAAAGAGGGTCTCCTTCCAATATATTATTATTACTAACATTACTATTATATTACTATTATTAATATAACTGTAAACGAAAATAGCATGGTAGAATTTTGACTGATGCACTAAGCAGAGAAAAATAGGACTAGTTTGAAAGAGGTTCTCCTTCCAATATATTATTAATATTATTATTATTATTATTATTATTATTATTATTATTATTATTATTATTATTATTATTATTATTATTATTATTATTTCTGTAAACGGAAAGAGCATAGTGGAATTTTGACTGATGCCCTAAGCAGAGAAAAATAGGACTATACTCTTGTTTTTTTTCATCTGTCCATCCGCCTGTGGTGTTTTCACATGGTAACACTGCTTCCCGGGCTTTAAATAGTTACGCTATGTGTAAGTTTTAGGTAAATAAAAGGATATTTGCGTGTACATTTGCAACTGAAAAGCGTTTTAATAATTTACTGTATGCGAATTACACCGTTAATATTCGAAATAGGATATTGTTATTATTGTTGAATGTAAGCTGAATGTGACTATCTAAAGCCCCGACCGCAGTTGTTACATACAACACCACAGGCGGCTGGACAGATGGAAAAAAAAACCGAGCATAGTTTGAAAGAGGTTCTCCTTCCAATATATTATTATTATTATTATTATTATTATTATTATTATTATTATTATTATTATTATTATTTCTGTAAACGGAAAGAGCATAGTGGAATTTTGACTGATGCACTAAGTAAGCAGAGGAAAACGGGACCAGATTGGGAGAAGGCCATACAGCGTTTTAAACAGCAACGCGTGTTTGGATCAAGTGCTTGTTACAAAACATTATTCAAAGTGGAGTCATGTAGTTTTCACATACTTTCTAACAGTAATTTTATTTCATCATCGTTGCAGGTTTTGATATATTAAAACGATCTTTACATCTGAGATGTAAAATAATTTATGACTGCTTTTATAATCAACATATAGGTTGGTACTAGGCGTTATCTTTCTACACACTGGTTTGAGGTCTGGACTGGTGGTGTTTGCGATTCGCGTCTCGTGTGTTGGAGGTGATATTTTCGCGTTTTTCTTTGAATATTCTTGTAAATACTTAGTGAAAGTGTCTGCAAATCGTGTAGATGGATCTTCATCTCCTGTTGCAGGACCCAGTCACCAAGCACAGGAAGGAAGCAGACGAAACTGCGTCTAGTCTTCCTGGTATGTAATTTTTTTCTTTAGCTGTCAGAAGTGCTGCTCGCGCCATCTTCGTCAGGAGGAAGTGGGTAGTATTGTTGATGAAGTGAATCTGTTTGGTCAAACGTGATTTAATTGGTACTTTAGGCAGTTTATCGCTCCAGGAGAGGAAATTGATGGTGATGAGGACAGTGTGAAGGAAGTTCAGCTGCTGCTGAAGGACATTGCTTGTGCCCAACCGAAGCTTCAGAAAGCCCATTTCTCCCCACCGCCGTCGCTACCTTAAAGTCAACTTCAAAAGTTAATTTTTCATAGGCCTACTGGTGATGATGTGGTCACTGTCTAAAGTGATTCTTGATGACGATAACAGGATGGGGCTCCTTGTTAGGCCTACAGGTGATGATAAAATGGCGTGGCCACCAACCTCACCTTACCTGGGTTAAGTGAACGTTGGGTAGGCCTACGTTATACCACCGAAGACTTTTATGGATGCCAAGGAAATTGCCTGGGCTTCGAAAGGTTGGAGGAACAGCCATCTATGTCATTTTTTTCTCAATAAGAGTACGATATCCTAAAGACGGCGTAAGTGTTATCATATTTGCTCTTGTTTTTTTATTTTTATTTTTTATTTTGTTGACATTCATTTTATTTATTACCTCCTTGCGTATTGAATGTGGATGCAACTCCATATATTAGTTGATTAGGCCTATGTGCATTTAAAAAAAAAAAAAAAAAAACTCCCGGAATCGTGTATTGTTTTTGTTGGAAAATTTATGTTATGGACTTTAGTAATTGATAATGAAATGATAAGGTTATGATTAACGAGAAATGAGAGGATTAGGTTATGATTAATGAATGAATGACTAGGCTATAGTTAATGAGAATGAAATGATTAGGCTATAATCAATGATTAGGGGCTATCCCCTTAGAGTAGGTGACGCATAAACATCAACCCAAAGTAGTACCGAAAATAGGATGGATTTTATTGGGAAAACTTAATAACAAGAGGTAAGAGAGAAGTAGAAAGTGCTTATGCTAGCAAGCAAGGGTCTCGAAATGCAGCTGCAACAGGAGAAGGTTAAGTAACCATAGAACTTTACTTTCCAATGGTACTATTCATTCTAGATCTAAAGTAGTACCAATCTGTGGTGAGGGTTTTGTTGGGACGAAAGTCATTTACGTGCGTTGCCAAACTTCCATTGTAAGGAAAATTTTATGGAATATAGGTCGTTGTTATATGCCAAAACTTTAGGGAATTACTCTGAAATATTTGCTAAACATGGTTTTTATGTATTCAGTTGTTAATGATCAACTTATGTTTTTCAAAATATTTGAGAAACGTGGCAACATGTTGCCACATCTACAATCTCGATTCTCAGGTCAACTATCGAAATCTGTATGTCAGTCAAGAACAATATACCCTTCGTTAATGTCTTAAGAAAAATGTCTTAAGTGCTTCCCGCAGATATAATCCTTCTTAGGAAGATTCGCTTTAGACCTTGGGAGTCGAGGGAAAGGGTTTACTTCTACCTTGTTAAGTTTTTTTTTTTTTTTTTTTTTTTCATTCGCGATTCTATTTAGCTATTCCTTCTTTCTCTCTCTATAATTATAGTTGCGCCGAGTCGCCTGTTGGCTACGGTGTTTGGACTTGAAACATAAATTCATAAGTCAGTCGATCTATTATGCCCTTGGAAAAGACAACCACTCATTCCTTCTTTGCATAACATTTTTATCAAAATCATCCAAGTCAGTCACAGGACTCACTTTCTCTTTTCTTTTCTGAAACACTGGATATTCCACTATATTTCCCGCCTCTCTTGCTTCTTAAGTCTACGAATAGTCATTTCTGACACTTTTGTTGCTTCAGATGTTCTCTGGATAGCCTTCGAATCATCATTTACAGGACCTTCAAGATGTTTTTATAAAATGAAGTATTTCAGGAAATTATAGACTATTTCCTTGGCCTCAGTTGGTGGGATGAAGACGTTTCGGGAGTCACTTGTGCTGGACTGTCCATACTTTTCATAGTGGGTGATTGAGTGCGAGTATCCTTTAATGATATTGACCATGACCTTTTAAATCCTCTTAAAAACCACAGGTCCCCTGAATATGCCATATCATCATTTTCATTAATGAAACTGAGGTTTCAACGAAGAGTATACGGAATGAGATATATTCAAAATATCTGATCCAAACAAAGAATCACATTTCAAGAAATGAAAACTATTTCAATAGACTCCATGAAGCTAATATGATTGCCATTACATGAAAATTGGCATCGTATGATATCTGTAAAAGCCACACCTCAGCGATCTTAGAAAAGTAAACGCACTATAATTATTGCATTCTCTCTCTCTCTCTCTCTCTCTCTTCTCTCTCTCTCTCTCTCTCTCTCTCTCTCTCTCTCTCAGCGAAAGCTCTGGTAATTAACCGCTCATACCACTGCATCTCTCTCTCTCTCTCTCCATGTGGACTTGTTCCAGAATAATAATATAATAATAAATTGTAAAAAGCCACAATAATGTGTGCGAGCAACTCTATTTGTCAAAATACTAACTTGTAACTCTCTCTCTCTCTCTCTCTCTCTCTCTCTCTCTCTCTCTCTCTCTCTCTCTTCTCTTTTATCAGAATAATTGCTCGACCGATTTTCCTTCCGATGTAATAGAGCGATTGCATATTGACTTCTGGAATTCCGTGTCGCCGTTGTGGGCAGCAATATTTGGCGAGTATCTATACCTATACTCCTCTATGAGTAAGAGCCCGCGCTGGCTGGTATAAGGCCAACTTAATCTCCAACAACAGTGTCTATAGCGGCCGAAAAGTTACTATTTTATAGATATCTGCCTCCTGTTGTTTCGGGAAAGTGGTTTCGGTTTTCCATTTTCTTTACGCTGTTGGTGACGACGACGAAGGTGACGGTGGTTTCGAAGTTCACAGCCATCACTAAAGTTTGGCTTCTGCACCTCTCCCTCCC
>NC_087218.1:51870100-51887600 GCF_015104395.2 Macrobrachium nipponense
GAAGTCCGATAAAAAATTATACATGTAATTAAAAAAAAAGCAACATGAGTATCAATTTCATTTTAATCTCCCCGTGAAATTGTACCATGAAAAATAAGTATGAAAAATTAAGAGAAACCCAAGCAATATTAGTCAGGTGTCTTAAACGAGAGGAGAGGAAACGATTTAATTAAAGAGATCTTGAAATTTGTTATTGGGTTTCGCTTCTAAGTAAAAAAAAAAATATAGTGACACTTCAAGCGTTATCTATCCTAAGAGCGCAATAAAACACTCAAAATATTGCAATATAAAATGTTTAAAACTCTTTTCAATAACTGTGTTGTTTCCTGACGTTTGTCATCGAGGAGGATTTCAAATTCCTGTAAATAATTACTCGAAAAATAGAATGTATATTGTAGATCAATCATTCACCCGGGTTTACGAGAATTTATTATTTTTTTTATTTTATCATTACGAGACTTCGGTATAGAACAAAGGTGAAAGTAAAAACTAAAGGCTTGTGTTTCAGTGTCATGCCTTTGATTTAATGATGATTAAATGAGGATTTAATGAAGAATAAATGAGAGAGAAAGAGTGAGAGTTAAAAGGAGTTACAAGGATTAAGGTGTCTCAAAGACTTATTGGTCCATCCGAGGAGACATTGTGTGCTCACTTATCAATAGGAGCAGGTTTTACTGAGAGAGAGAGAGAGAGAGAGAGAGAGAGAGAGAGAGAGAGAGAGTAAAAGAGTTACAAAAGGAGTTACAGGATTAAGATTAATTAGGTGTCTCAAAGACTTATTGGTCCATCCGAGAGTACATCGTGTGCTCACTTATCTATAGGAGCAGGTTTTACTGAGAGAGAGAGAGAGAGAGAGAGAGAGAGAGAGAGAGAGAGAGAGAGAGAGAGTTACAGTTACAAGGAGTTACAAGGATTAGGGTGTCTCAAAGACTTATTAGTCCATCCGAGGAGACATCGAGTGCTCACTTATCTACAGGAGCAGGTTTTACTGAGAGAGAGAGAGAGATAGGAGAGAGAGAGAGAGAGAGGAGAGAGAGAGAGAGAGAGAGAGAGGAGGAGATAATATCAGTGCAATTGCTGCAGCGAAAGATACCCACGAGCATAGGAGTAAATTCATTTCATAAATGAGTAAATGAGACTGAATTTATGTGATAGTGAAAGACATGGCCAGAGACCTTACAGACCTTACAGACCTTACATCTTGTTCGGGTTGCCCCAGGTCTCAGTGTGAGGCACATCTAATGTCTACCAAAGAGTTGCTAGTACACCTTCCGGTATATTTTGCATCTTCCAATCTTGGATGGTCTGGGATGCAGCTTAGATATTTGTCGAGCTTATTCCTAAACACATCTAAGCTCACTCCTGATATATTCCTCAAATGAGCTGGCAACGCATTGAATAGACGCTGCATTATCGATGCTGGTGCGTAGTGTATTAATGTCCTGTGTGCTTTCCTTTATTTTTCCTGGTATAGTTTTGGGGCACTATTAATCTACCTCTGCTTGCTCTTTCTGATATTTATAGTTCCATGATGTTTTCGGCTATTCCTTCTATCTGTTTCCATGCCTGAATTATCATGTAGCATTCTCTTCCTCCTTTCTAGACTAAATAATTTTAATGATTTTAGTCTTTCCCAGTAGTCAAGGTCCTTAACTTCTATTCTAGCTGTAAAGGACTTTGTACACTCTCTATTTATGCATTATCCTTTTGATAGTGTGGGTACCATATCATATGCAATATTCAAGTGGACTACGAACATATGTTTTTTATAAAGCATAATCATGTGTTCAACTTTTCTTGTTTTGAAGTGCGCAACAACATTCCCATTTTTGCTTTATATTTTGCCAATAGAATTGCTATTTGATCATTGCATAACATGATCCTATTCATCATCACACCAAGGTCTTTAACTGCTTCCTTATTTGTGATTGTCTCATTATTAGGTCCCCATATATGCATATAGCTTTCCTTCTCTGTCTCCATAATATATTGATTCAAATTTATCAGAGTTAAATACCATCCTATTTACCTCTGCCAATCATATACTTTGTTAAGGTCTCTTTGTAGAGCGTTCCTATCTTCATCACAATAATTTCTCTACTTATTCTTGTGTCATCGGCGAAACTACTCACTAACGAGTCCTTAACATTACTGTCTATGTCTGCAATCATAATAAACTAACAGTAATGCAGCTAACACTGTACCTTGTTGCACACCGGATATTACCTTAGCTTCATCTGATTTCTCATCGTTTGCAATAACGATCTGTTTTCTGTTGTGCAAAAATTCTTTAACCATCTTCCTACTTTATCCACTATATTATGTTTTCTAATTTTCTTCACTAATATATTATGGTCTACCTTGTCAAAAGCTTTTGCAAAGTCTAGATAAACCACATCTGTTTCATTTCCGCTTTTCATATTTTTGTATATGTTCTCATGGTGGACTAACAGTTGGGTTGTGTGCTTTTTCCGGGTACGAAACCATGTTGTCCTATATTAAACAAATTATTTTTTTATTAATGTTTCATAATATTTTTCTTCATTACCCTTTCATACACTTTCATAATATGTGATGTTAGACTCACAGGCCTATAATTACTTGCCTCTAGTCTTGATCCACTTTTGAAAGTAGGGGTAATATATGCTAATTTGTGCTCATCATAAATCTTGCCTGTATCTACACTTTGTCTTAATAATATTGCAAAGCTTGCGATAGAATGAACTACTTTCTTTAACAAAATAGCAGGAACACCATCAGGCCCTGCAGCAGCACCATTTTTAATTTCATTAATAGCCTGCACAATATCATCTTCATTAATATCTATTTCAGCTAAATATTCACTATTTTCGTCCCTTACTTCTGCATCATTATCTTCATTATCAATCTAGGGTGAATTTTCTCTTATATCGTTCTAGGGGTGAATTCTCTCTTATATCGTTCTGCCAATATGTTGCATATTTCCTTTTTTCATTCGTTAATCTCCCTTCAATTCTTAGAGGGCCTATTCTATTCTTCTTTTATTCATCTTTATCGTGTACGAGTATAATAGTTTGGGGTTTTGCTTGATTATTTACTAGGGTTTTTTCTTCCAAGTCCTGTTTTTCATTTGCTTTTGATTGTATAATCTTTTTTCTGCATTTTCTATCTTACTTTTTAGTTCTATAACTTTCCATGCATTTTTTCTTTTGCAAGACCTTTTTTCTACTTTCTGATTTTCTTTTGGTATGCATGACTGATGTTTACTTTTCTTCTTCGGTATATATTTTCCACTATTTTCTCTATATTTTATATATCTCCGTATTTACCCTTATGTCATTACTTACGAAAATGTTATCCCAATCTTTGTTTTAATTCTACTTTTATTTCTGACCATTTTATATTTTTACTGTAGAAATTGTATTTTCCATATCGTTCCCACTTTTTCATTTCTTGCTTATCTCTGTTTTCACTTGCTTTGGAATGGACTGTTAATTCTGTGACATTATGGTCTGAGATACTCGCATTATAAACTATTATTTCTTTAACATAATTCACTCGTTCACAAATACTATGTCTAAAGTATTCTCCTTTTATGTACAAATACAACCAACAATGTCCTATTCGTTCTTTCCAGTTCCTACGAAAGAAAGTTAGTCTCCAGATAGGAGAATAGTCCAGTCCTTGTGATTTCTACATATCTCATCCAATTTTTCTATTATGTCAAACTCTTCAGTATTTGGGTGTCTATATATTACTAGTTCATTAATTTTTCAGATTCAAATTCTACCGCTATTAGTTAACATTCTGAGTTACTATATTTCTCATATATTTTTCCTTGTTTTTGTCTTTCCCATATATTGCGGTTCCCCTTTGATTCCTATTTTTTCTATCTGATCTATAAGTTTGGAACCCTTTTATTTGATCGTCATTCCAGTCTCCAGAGAGAGAGAGAGAGAGAGAGAGAGAGAGAGAGAGAGAGAGAAAGAGAGAGAGAGAGTTAAAGGAGTTACAAGATTAAGGTGTTTCAGAGACTTATTGGTCCATCCGAGGAGACATCGTGTGCTCACTTATCTATAGGAGCAGGTTTTACTGAGAGAGAGAGTTACAGTTACAAAGGAGTTACTAGGATTAGGGTGTCTCAAGGACTTATTGGTCCATCCGAGGAGACATCGTATGCTCTCTTATCTATAAGAGCAGGTTTTACTGAGAGAGAGAGAGAGAGAGAGAGAGAGAGAGAGAGTTACAGTTACAAGGAGTTACAAGGATTAGGGTGTCTCAAAGACTTATTAGTCCATCCGAGGAGACATCGAGTGCTCACTTATCTACAGGAGCAGGTTTTACTGAGAGAGAGAGAGAGAGAGAGAGAGAGAGAGAGAGAGAGAGAGAGAGAGAGAGGGAGTAAATTCATTTCATAAATGAATGAAGGAGACTGAATCCAGAGATGGTGAAAGACTTGGACTGAGAGAGAGAGAGAGAGAGAGAGAGAGAGAGAGAGAGAGAGAGGAAATGTCGTTCAGATGAAAACTGTTTGTAGGGGGATGGAAAACAGACCAAAACAAATTTTTTTTTAAATGAAATGAAAAAAGAGAATTAACTCCAAAATAGCATTTATAGTAGCTTTTTGTGCATCAGTCGTACGCTATGGCCAGTGGTAGTTCTGAACGGCCCTTTATATATCATCTGAATGGGGTATGACCTACCTTACCAAGAAAAGGCACGAATTCTATTCAGTCTTTCATTCAATATTATAGTGCTAGGCTTCCTTTGCTCTGCCTGGGAAGCCGAGGGGTGGAGGGCAGGGGGAGGGGGGATTTGAAAGCGGTTGTTGTTAGGAAATTCAATGGAATTGGCTTCAAATAGCAGAAAGGAAAAAGGACTGTGGATAAAAGATCAGAGGGAACTGGCATTACCGAGTTTATATATACATACATATACATATATATATATATTATATATTGCTACTTTCAAAATGCATGTTTTCCCTTCTTTGAAATGTCATGTAGATTGTGCAACATTTTTTCAGATTCCTAGATAGCTTAGAATATGATGTTTTAAAATGTGTGTTCAGATTTCGCATTAACGTGTTTGTAAAAGAATATATATATATAACATAAAAAGAGAGAGAAACTTTGTCTGTTCGAAACTGTGAATGTTTAACTTTTATGCTTTTATGTCGACACTTTAAGATTAGAGTGTCGAGATCCGTTTGCTTCCCTACTCTGTCAGCGCATTTGATAACGAACTCGACTCTTTTTACGTTGTCATCAAAACATGTCAATTTTAATTGTCGCCCAGCCTCCGTCTCGATCGAGTCGGGTACGTCTTTCTTTTTTTTTTTTTTAAACAGACTGGACTCTACGCGTATATCTTTGTCAAGTCCATGAGGGTATTGCACATTATGTATGTAAGATTGCGTCAGATTTCAGGAACTTTCGAGAAGCTTTCGTGCAAGAACGTTTTGACTCTGCCCCTCTCCAGCTTTTCCGTGAAGGAAGAGATTTCATTCGATCTTAGAACCTCGAGACAGTTAGATCTCCCTCCTCTCTCTCTCTCTCTCTCTCTCTCTCTCTCTCTTTCGACATCATTGAGATTATATTAACGTAAACAAAACTTTGTCACTCGTAACTTAGAATTTCCTGTTTGATATTTCTTAGAGTTTATTTAGTTTTATTAGTGTCTTTTGTGGAATCTGAACAACATTTCGTAACGGCGCCTGGTTTTTTTTTGTGAAAGTGTAATATACAAGCTGCAGCAAAGAGAAAGAAAGAAGTTGGTATACCAAGGTAAAGTGTATATTTTATTAGTTGCAACTAATAACGGATAGGAATTGTGTTTTAACTAATGATTGATAGGAACTGTGGGTTAACTAATAACCGATGGTTGTGAAGGTTTGGTAAAAACTGTTGTTACAGTGTTTTTGAGTGAAAAAGATTTAACTTTTACACATTGCTGATTTTTTTTGTGTTTGTGTCTGTTCCATTGTTTGTGCATTTATTCATTTTCTTATTGAAGTGTGTCTTTTTGTTTTATATTTTCATTTTGCATTCACAATTTAATTGACTTAATCATTTTCATTGCTTAATCATTGCACATTTAAGTAAACTTAACATTTGTGAATTAATTTTGTATTACTTAGATTCTTTTCAAATTTTATTGTTGTTTAGCACTTGTGAATTAATTTCAAATTTTCAATTATTGCCTAACACTTTTGAATTTCAATTGAATTAATTTCTTGAATTTTGTGATAAATTAATTTTGATTTAATTTACTTAATTTGATTCAAGAATTAATTAAGCTTTACTTTGTTTTCAAGTAACAGTAATTTTCCCTGATTTGTTGTGAATTTCACTTATAAATTTTGAATTTGATAATAATTTTTGTATTTAAAATTTTTATAAGTGTTTTAATTATTTCACCAGTATATTATATTTGATTATGACTATATTGATGATAGGTAGAGACATAGAGTGGTAATTGATTTGCTTTCCTTCAAGTAACCTGAAGTGACTTAGAACCAGGGAAGTACTTAGACTTCTGAGATCAGGGAAATACTTTATTAAACTTTTACTTTTTAAAGTTGTTGATGGAGTAATGCCCTTTGATTAATTTAATTACTTACAAGATTACCTCACACCTGTTTTGAAGAACTTAGTCTGATTTTCGGCAATACTGGGTAAGTGTTAAGGGATCACTGTTGCCTTTAGAGTATTCAGTCGTTTAAACGTGTTATGAGGGTTCAGGTGTCTGGCTTTTTGTGAAGTAACATTAAATGAATGGTAATGTAGTAACCAGATACTTGGCACATCGTAACATTGTTTTAATGTGCCCAGAGACCCGGGAAAGCAGATTTCATTATCACTCTAGAATATACTGGTGTGTTAGGGATATATTTTTTGTTAGGAGAGTGACCATAGTTTTTGGTTTGCATTTATTGTATTGAATTGTAAGTTTGATAACTCAGAGGAAAATGGCTCAGTTCAATGTTCAGGTAATTTTTAGCAGCCCCTTCCATCCAAGTTTGTCTGAAACCACTCTGTCTAGAGCACAGTGGAGCGCTTTTAGCAGAGGCAGTGGTGGTTATGTGTCTACTAGTATGGTAAAGGCACAAATAAGATGTATTGCTATGGAATCATTGATAAACTCTGGTAGAATAACTGATGAAGATGAGTTAGAATTGGCTCAAGAGTTGTTGAATGTAGCACGTGCTGAATCTCATAAATAAGCAGCAGAAAAAGAAAGAGAAAAAGTGATGCAGAGTTAGAGCTTAGACGCATTGAAGCAGAAGAGAATTTGATTAAGCTAAAAATGCTTGCTGAAAGAGAGAGAATGCAAGCTGAAAGAGAAAGAATAGACAGGGAAAAACAAGAAAGAGAGAAAGAGAAGAAGAAAAAGCAGCAGAAGAGAAAGAGAGAGGAGGATAAAAGAGAAAGAGAAATTGCAAGACATGAAAGGGAAATGGAATTAATAAGAGCTAGATCCACATTACCTGTAACACCGTCTAACCCTAACCAAGGTAATCAAGACCCTATATTTGATGTAGTGAGAGTACAGAAGTTAATCCTAAGTTTACTGAAGAAGCTCCAGATGAGTTTTTGATCACTTTGAGAAGTGGCTTCAGGTATGGGATGGCCAGAGGATAAATGGTCAGTTTTGCTACAAAGTGTCTTAATTGGTAAAGGGAGAAGTGCTTATCTAGCCTTAACAGCTGATCAGTGTAAAGACTACAAGGTACTTAACACAGTGTGCTACTAGTTTACCAGATGACCCCAGAGTTACTACAATGAGAGATTCAGAAATTTGAGAAAAGATGAGAAGGAACATTCTTAGATTATGCTTACAAAGTGAGAAGGTGTTTCAAACGTTGGGTAGAAGCTGCTAAAGTTACAACTTTTGATGAGTTAGAAGAGTTACTTGTTCTTGAACAGTATCTTAAGGGAATTCCTGAACATCATAAGAGCCTATTTAAGAGAGAGAGAGAAGTGAAGAAACTTGACAAAGCCGCTACACTCAGTGAAGATTACAATATAATCAGTAGTAAACGTAATTACAATGTCAAGTACCAGAAGTCAACAATGCCCAGGTTTTAAGTCTTATCCAAATAACAGGAACAAATTTAATGGGAAACCTACAAGTGATGCTACCAAGAGTACAAGGTAATACAACTCAGCAAACTAATGTGAAATCCTCATCCAGTTTTCAAGACAGTTACAGAAACTAATGTTGTCTGTTTCAAGTGTGGAAGAGTAGGACACTACAGTCAAGAGTGTTACCGGAATCAACAGCAGTCAAACCAGTTAGTCAAGTTGTGAAACAAACTACGAGAGCAGTGTGGGAAAGAATCAGACTCCAGAGAAGAATGAAACTAAACAAGCTGAATGTTTAGCAACCAGTGGAAATGTTACCTCAAGCAGTGTGGCTAAGCAGTGTGGAGGCTTTTAAGCCATATATCTATGAGGGTATGCTGTCAACTCAAGAAGGAAGTATGCAGGTACCAGTCAAGATATTACGTGATACAGGGAGTAACCATAGTGTGGTAGTATGTGGTTCTCACCCTCAGTTGAAGAAGAGTCTCACAGGAGATTCAGTTATTTTGAAGGGTATAGGAGGAGAGGAAGTAACTCCTCTATATGCCGCTTACACCTGTCATGTGAATTGGTGACAGGGAATGTTGATTTTGCTGTAAAGGACTCACTAGCTGTGGAAGGTATACATGTTCTGTTTGGGGAATGAAGTTGGTGGTGTGCCATTTATTCCTTGTCCTGTAGTGACAGACAAACCATTGAGGATTAGTCTACAGTAGAGTTGGAGAAGAATAACCCCCACCTGTTTTCCTAGTTGTGTAACTACCAGAAGTATGAAGAGGACTACGACTGTAAGTGAAGAAACTGAGGATTTACACACCCACGAAGGATCAAGTGAAAGATCTTTGTGCTTAGAAGAATTATTCCAGGGAAGTGAAGTTTCCCATAGTGCTGACCCAGAAGAGATTCCCAAGAGATGAGAAGACGACGACGACGACCAAGAAGAAGAACCTGATGTTCCTGAAGAAGACTCCGAGTAGTCAAAGTGTTACTGAAGACAGTAGTGAAACTACAGTAGCTGAGTTAGCAGATATTGAGAATTCAACCCTTGAAGTTGGTCAAGTGACAAGAGAAGCTAATGGACTTGCAGAAGAAGGATGCATTGTTTAACTGATTTGTTCTTCAGAGTTGTTGATCGAGAAGAGATGCAACAAACTCCTACCTGTTACTATCTGAAGGAAGGTTTACTGATGAGGAAGTATAGACCTACAGATATACCAGGAGATGCTGTATGGGGCGAATATCATCAAATTTTGATTCCATATCCATTGAGAAAGCAAGTGGTTGCAGTAGCTCATGAGTCTGGACATATGGTAATCAGGAAGACTGTGGAGAAGATCATGAAATATTTTTTCTGGCCTGGACTTCACAAAGATGTTAGCAGGTTTTGTCGTGAGTGTCACACCTACCAGATAGCTGGAAAACCGAATGAAACCATCAAGAAAGCCCCCCTACAACCTATAGAAGTTAGAGGAGAACCCTTTAGCAAGTGATTATAGACATGGTTGGACCATTTCCCGAAAGACAAAGAAAGGAAATGAGTATTTGTTGACATTAATGTGTCCTGTGACAAGGTATCCAGAAGCAATCCCTGTTAGAAACATATCTGCCAGATAGTTGCTGAAAAACTTGTGGAGTTTTTCTTAAAGTTTGGAATACGAGAAATAGTACAAAGTGACAGAGGAACAAACTTTACTTCAAGTTATTCCAGGATGTGATGAATTTGTTAGGAGTGAAACAACAGTTATCCACTGTCTATCATCCAGAAACTCAAGGTGCCTTGGAAAGGTTCCACCAGACATTGAAAAGTATGCTGACAAAGTATTGTTCTGAGTCAAGAAGAGAATGGGATGTTGGTTTACCATTAATGTTGTTTGAAGTTAGGAGTGCTTATCAAGAAAGTATGGGATGTTCACCTAAAGAGATGATTTTTGGAAGAGAAGTGAGAGGACCGTTTGAAGATTCTTGCAGAAAATTGGGAAGAAAATCAAGAGGAAAAGTCAAGGAGAGTATATGAAGAACTTAAGGAAAGGTTGAAAGAGATTAGAAAATTCTCTTTAGAAAACTTGACAATGAGTCAAGAGAAAATGAAAAGGAGATTTGATGATAAGGGTAAGCTAAGAAGTTTTAGTGTTGGTCAACAAGTGTTAGTGTTCTTACCAGTCAAGAGATTTCCCCTCACTAATAAATTTCAAGGTACTTACAAGATAATTCAGAAGTTAAGTGATAGAACTTATGTGATTGAAACAACACCAGAAAGAAGAAGAAAACAAGGAAGATACAAGTGAACCTCTTGAAACCTTATTTCTCAGAAACTAAAACTGAAACTGTGTCAGTAACCCAAACAACTTTATCTACAAAAGGCGATGATGGCTACGAATTGGGATCATGCAAGCAAGATGAATAATTCTTCAATTTTGGAAAATTTGGAGGATAAACTGAAACATCTGAGTGTTGAACAAGGTTGAAGACTTAAGTGAAGTAATTAGAAGTTTTCCAGATATTTTTTCAGATGTGCCTAGACGTACTGATCTGACCAAGCATGAAATCAAGATTCAAGAAGATGGAAAACCTTTCAAGCAAAGAGCCTATCGCTTATTACCGTATCATCGAGATGTTTTGAAGAAGGAAGTTGAGTATTTGCTGCAACATGGATTAGCAGAACCCAGTTCAAGTCACTTCAGTTCTCCATGTGTGTTTGTGAAGAAACCAGATGGTTCATTTAGGATGTGTACTGATTATAGGAAGCTGAATTCTATCAGTGTGACTGATAATTATCCTTTGCCTCTTATAGATCCGTTACTTGATAATATTGGCAAGCCAAGTTTGTTTCCAAGATAGACTTGTTGAAAGGATATTATCAAATTCCTTTAGATGAGAATGCGAAGCGCTGCTGTCAGCTTTTATTACTCCTTTTGGACTATATCAGTATACTGTTCTGCCGTTTGGTCTGATGAATGCACCTGCAACATTTCAACGAGTGATGGATCAACTGTTAGGATCAATAGAAGGAGTAGTGTATACCTAGATGACATCGTGATTTACTCTACAACGTGGGAAGAACATCTGAAGATTGTGAGAAAGTTTTCAGAAACTACACAAGAAGCAGGATTAACAGTCAACTTAGAGAAGAGTGAGTTTGGAAAGGCAACTGTACAGTATCTTGGGTTTGAAGCTGGGAAAGGCCTTCTTGCTCCAGTAAATGCTATGTAGAAGGTATCCGTAAGGCTACCCAACGACTACCAGGAAACAGCTACAGAGATTTTTAGGCATGGCTGGTTTCTATCGTCGTTTTTGCCCAAATTTCTCAGCCGTAGTAGCTCCCTTGACAGACTTAACTAGTCCCAAAGCTAAATTTATTTGGACTCGAGAGTGTCAAGATCCTTTGAGAAGGTAAAAGCCATTTTAACTTCAAGACCAGTACTTCAAGCTCCAGACTTCGACAAGAAATTTGTGATACAAGTTGATGCGTCAGACTGTGGCGTTGGAGCTGTTCTACTTCAAGAAGATGAAAATAATATCTACCATCCTGTGTGCTTCATGTCTACAAAACTGAAAAAAACATCAGAAAGTATATTCGACAATCGAGAAGGAAACTTTAGCCTTAATCAAAGCATTGAAAAAATTTGAAGTGTATGTGAATAGACCTAGGAATGAAGAAATTTTAATATTGTCTGATCACAATCCACTGTCATTATCCAGAAAATGAAAAATCACAAT
The DNA here is from genome assembly GCF_015104395.2 of Macrobrachium nipponense. NCBI lineage: Eukaryota > Metazoa > Arthropoda > Malacostraca > Decapoda > Palaemonidae > Macrobrachium > Macrobrachium nipponense. The sequence goes on from NC_087218.1 coordinate 51,881,884, forward strand.
CAAAGACTAACCAGGTGGTCTTTGTGCCTGCAACAGTATAACTTAAGAGTGCAGCACATTAGTGGCCAAAAACAATGTAGTTGCTGATTATTTATCTTGTTGCGAATCGTTGGATTCAACACCGTGATAAAAAATCTCTGGGGGGAGGTATATTATATTATTGCTACTTTCAAAATGCATGTTTTCCCCTCTTTGAAATGTCATGTAGATTGTGCAACATTTTTCAGATTCCTAGATAGCTTAGAATAGGATGTTTTTAAAATGTGAGTTCAGATTTCGCATTAACGTGTTGTAAAAGAATATATATATAACATAAAAAAGAGAGAGAACTTTGTCTGTTCGAAACTGTGAATGTTTAACTTTTATGTCGACACTTTAAGATTAGAGTCTGCGAGATCCGTTTGCCTCCCTTCTCTGTCAGCATGTTTGATAACGAGCTCGACTCTTTTTACGTTGTCATCAAAACATGTCAATTTTAATTGTCGCCCAGCCTCCGTCTCGATCGAGTCGGGTACGTCTTTCTTTTTTTTTTTTTTAACAGACTGGACCTCTATGCGTATATCTTTGTCAAGTCCCACGTGGGTATTGCACATTATGTATGTAAGATTACGTCAGATTTCAGAACTTTCGAGAAGCTTTCGTGCCAAGAACGTTTTGACATCTGCCCCTCTCCAGCTTTTCCGTGAAGGAAGAGATTTCATTCGATCTTAGAACCTCGAGGCAGTTAGATCTCTCTCTCTCTCTCTCTCTCTCTCTCTCTCTCTCTCTCTCTTTCGACATCATTGAGATTATATTACGTAACGTAACTTGGTCACTCGTAACTTAGAATTTTCCTGTTTGATATTTCTTAGAGTTTATTTAGTTTTATTTAGTGTCTTTGTGGAATCTGAACAAACATTTCGTAACGGCGCCTGGTTTTTTTTGTGAAAGTGTAATATACAAGCTGCAGCAAAGAGAAGAAAGAAGTTGGTATACCAAGGTAAAGTGTGTTATATTTTTATTAGTTGCAACTAATAACGGATAGGAATTGTGTTTAACTAATGATTGATAGGAACTGTGGTTAACTAATAACCGATGTTGTGAAGGTTTGTAAAACTGTTGGTTACAGTGTTTTTTGAGTGAAAGAGATTTACACTTTTACACATTGCTGATTTTTTTTTGTGTGTTTGTGTCTGTTCCATTGTTTTGTGCATTTATTCATTTTCTTATGAAGTGTGTCTTTTTGTTTTATATTTTCATTTGCATTCACAATTTAATTGACTTAATTATTTTCATTGCTTAATCATTGCACATTTAAGTAAACTTAACATTTGTGAATTAATTTGTGTATTTGACTTAGAATTCTTTTCAAATTTTATTGTTGTTTAGCACTTGTGATTAATTTCAAATTTTCAATTATTGCCTAACACTTTTGAATTTCAATTGAATTAATTTTCTTGAATTTTGTGATGAATTAATTTTTGATTTAATTTTACTTAATTTGATTCAAGAATTAATTAAGCTTCACTTTGTTTCAAGTAACAGTAATTTTCCCATGATATGTGAATTTCACTTATAAATTTTTGAATTTGATAATAAATTTTTGTATTTAGAATTTTTTATAAGTTTTAATTATTACACCAGTATAATTATATTTGATTATGACTATATTGATGATAGGTAGAGACATAGAGTGGTAATTGATTTGCTTTCCTTCAAGTAACTTGAAGTGACTCAGAACCAGGGAAGTACTTAGATTTCTGAGATCAGGGAAATACTTAAACTTTTAAAGTTGTTGATGGAGTGATGCCTTTGATTAATTTAATTACTTACCAAGATTACCTCACACCTGTTTTGGTGAACTTAGTCTGATTTTCTGCAATACTGGTAAGTGTTAAGGGATCACTGTTGCCTTTAGAGTATTCAGTCGTTTAAACGGTTGTTTTATGAGGGTTCAGGTGACTGGCTTTTGTGAAGTAACATTAAATGAATGGTAAGTGTAGTAACCAGATATTGGCACATCGTAACAATATATATATATATATATATATATATATATATATATATATATATATATATATATATATTATATATATATAATATATATATATATATATACATACATATATATATATGTATATATATATATATATGTGTGTGTAGTGTGTTTGTGTGTGTGTGTTTAATAGCCACAATGCCCTCAACTTCTCAAGGCTTTGTAGTTACAAGCGTATCCAAGTAAAGCAAAGAATTTCACATGTATCTGGTAAAAATGACCTGTAGATTTCTACATACATACAAACACACACACACACACACACACACACACACACACACACACACACACACACACACACACATATATATATATATATATATATATATATATATATATATATATATATATATACATATATATATATATATATATATATATATATATATATATATATATATTATATATATATATATATATATATGTATGTATGATTGTATATACATAAATGTATGAACACTTAGTCAGCAAGACCGTATTGCTCACCTATACTGAATGAAGATGTTAAGGTGAAAACCTTAGGTATTTACGGTACTAAATGTGTCGCCAATATCAAAGCAGATGACGAACATTAAAATTGAACTGGAATAGCTGATTTCAGAGGGTAACAGGATATAGAAAAATTGAAAGAAAAATACTCTGTTCACTTTGGTTTATCATTAGGATTTAGGGTAAACGTCTTGCTTAGCATAATACTGCATCAGTGGATTCTGGAAATGCATTATTTGATAATTGCAGTAACAAAAGCAATTGACGTTCATATACTATAATCGTGTCAAATTCAGAGGGTGTTGTATAGGTATTGTGTTTAATTCACTGGGCTACACAGATAATACAAAAGGGAGACGCGGAACAGATATAGTAGACTTTACTTACAAAATTCAAGGGTAAATTTGAAAACAAGAAGAATTATAGAGTTAACAACCGACCTGTGGAAAAAAAAAAAAGGTCACGTTTATTCTTTCCCATTTTCGGTTTTTGATAACTGGCCTCGTTGGGTGAAGAATGGCAACGTCTACCGCACCGAAATCTTTTGTGATCTCTTTTCGGTGGGGTCAGCATTGGCCCCGGGTGGTAAGATGCCTTCTCCTCCCCTCCACCCTCTTCCCTCCTCCCTCCTCCCTCCTTCCTCTTCCCTTGCCCCACGACCCCTGCAGTTCCTCCCCAGGGCACTGACTGCTTACGAGGAACGATTTTCCACGACGTATTCGGGTGGAGGTTAATCTTGATTGGGTAGTTAGGGAACGGTCAGAGTTCGAATGCGGCGACTTTAGAATTTTCTGCTTTGCTGTAAAAGTGAAATGGTTTGACCTCTTTTATATCGTGGGGTCACTTGGTAGGTGAATTAGAACTAATTTGTTATTATTATTATTATTTTTTTCTCTATCACAGTCCTCCAATTCGACTGGGTGGTATTTATAGTGTGGGGTTCCGGGTGCATCCTGCCTCCTTAGGAGTCCATCACTCTTCTTACTATGTGTGCCGTTTCTAGGATCACACTCTTCTGCATGAGTCCTGGAGCTACTTCAGCCTCTAGTTTTCTAGATTCCTTTCAGGGATCTTGGGATCGTGCCTAGTGCTCCTATGATTATGGGTACGATTTTCCACTGGCATATCCCATATCCTTCTTATTTCTATTTTCAGATCTTGATACTTATCCATTTTTTCCCTCTCTTTCTCTTCAACTCTGGTGTCCCATGGTATTGCGACATCAATGAGTGATACTTTTTTCTGCTAGACTTTGTCAATCAACGTCACGCTGGTCTGTTTGCACGTATCACCCCTGTCCGTTCTGATACCATAGTCCCAGAGGATCTTTGCATGATCGTTTTCTATCACTCCCTCAGGTTGGTGCTCGTACCACTTATTACTGCAAGGTAGCTGATGTTTCTTGCACAGGCTCCAGTGGAGGGCTTTTTGCCACTGAATCATGCCTCTTTTGTACTGGTTCTGTGCAAGTGCCGGGCATTCGCTTGCTATGTGGTTTATGGTTTCATTTTTTGTATTGCACTTCCTACATATGGGAGAGATGTTCTTTCCGTCCTATCGTTCTTTGAACATATCTGTTCTAGGGCCTATCTTGTGCCGCTGTTATCATTCCTTCAGTTTCCTTTCTTTAGCTCTCCCCTCTGTAGCCATGCCATGTGTCTTGCTGGCTATTTCTTTAGTCTGTCTCATGTATTGTCCGTGCATTTTGTTTGTTGTCCAGTCCTCTGTTCTGTCTACATTCTCCAGTCTCTGTATATTTCTGGGTCTTCGTCTACTTTTATTAGTCCTTCTTCCCATGCACACTTTAGCCACTCGTCTCACTGGTTTTCAGATATTGGCCCAGTGCTCTGTTTGACGCAGTCCTCTATAGTTAGTAGTCCTCTCCTCCTTCCTTTCGTGTTATGTAGTATCTGTCCGTATTTGCTCTTGGGTGTAGTGCTTTGTGTATTGTCTTATGTTTCCTGGTTTTCTGATCTGTGCTGCGATTCTGCCTTCGTCCATTCCACTATTCCTGCGCTGTATCTGATTACTGGCCAACTGCCTATGTGTTTTATGGCTTTTATCATATTTCCGGCGTTGAGTTTTTGACTTGAGTATCGCCTTGAGTCTCTGCATATATTTATCATTATTATTATTATTATTAATTATTATTATTATTATTATATTATTATTATTATTATTATTATTATTATTATTCATTAAAAAATAATGGCAGAATTCACAGAATTTATTTTATATAAATTCTTTTCAATTTTCCTTATCGTATGTCTTTCTGGCACGCTGTATTATAACACCAGTCTGAATTCCCTTTGACGATCTGCAGTACGATGAATATTGGACACTGCTTTTATAATAACCAGCGTGCCAGACAGACTTTTTTTATATAAGGAGAAATGGAAAGAACTTTATATAAAATCAATTTGTGAATTCTGTCATTATTTTTTTAATAAAACATTTTTGAAAGAAGGTCTGTTTTTCCAGCATATTATTATTATTATTACTAGCAAACTTTACCCATCTACGATGGGTGAAATTAAAATACGGTGCAGAAGTGAAAACAAATTAATATTGTGCTATTTGTTCAGCATATTAAAATAAGGGCAATTTTATACATACCTACTACAGAACCTCTTTTACACAATATTATCAGTTTGTCCCACAATTTAATTTCAAGTTGGCAGAGGTCAGTTGCTCTGCTCATCGCCACATAGTTGACCCATACGTGAACATGGGTGACGGCAGAAACACACCAACACGATCCAAAGTCTGGCCCTGCGACTTGTTTGCAGTGAAATGAGAAGGGCCAGGTTGATGGGAAACTGCCTGCGCCGTAACTGGAATGGAAACTGGTTGTCCGAGGCATCATAGGAATCCGGGGGATGAACAGACGTTTGCCGTGAGGGCCCTTGCTATCACTGCTTTGATAACGTGGGAGTTTTTTAGCTCCATAACAGTGTACCTCGTTGCGTTGCAATGTCCATTGGCAGGATCGAATTCCGAAGCAACCTTCCTGGGCGTACTTCTTCAAAGTTATTTTGTGCGACTGACGTCCCCCCCCCCCGATGGAATTTTTTTTTTTTTTTTTTCAAGTTTATTCAAAAAATCTTGCGGATATTGATGATAATTTTCATCTTCTATTGTGTCCGAGCTGAAATATTCGCGACTTTTCTCCGGGGAAGTTGTACGGAAAATC
>NC_087218.1:51905100-51910100 GCF_015104395.2 Macrobrachium nipponense
CTCTCTCTCTCTCTCTCTCTCTCTCTCTCTCTCTGTGTAAGCTAATTTTCATTTTTTATCATTTATTAGTCATTCCTTCTTTCTTCTCGTTCTTCACCATTCTTCTTCTGTTCTTTCCACTTTATTTTTTTTTATCTATTAAACGTTACTTCATTTCCTCCTGCCTCGTGATTCCTTTTTCAATTTTCTTCTCCTCCGTCCTATTTCTTTTTCCCTCTCCATGCCCTTATATTATTTCTTTTTCAGTTTCTCATTCCTCCGTATTTGTTTTTATTCTTAGCCTCCCTCTTTCTTCTATTCCCGCTCTGTCCTTTGCCCTTTGCTGTTGCTGTTTTCTATTTCCCTCCTTTCATCCGTCGCTTTCTTTTTTTATTGTAATTTTTTTATTTTATTATTTTTTTTCATCCGCTAGACCTCACTTTTCCTTGTATCCTCTTTGTTCTATGTATTATCCGGTTTTTCCAGTTGTTCCTTTCCTTTGTTTCTTTCTGTTGAATTTTATACACTCTCTCTCTCTCTCTCTCTCTCTCTCTCTCTCTCTTTTATTTATAATGTCAGCTATTCCCCCATCATCTCTTTATCTCTCTCTCTTTTATACAAGTTCGTCTCTTCCAATCCTTCTCTCTCTCTCTCTCTCTCTCTCTCTCTCTCTCTCTCTTTTATATTCAAGTTCGTCTCTGCCCATCCTCTCTCTCTCTCTCTCTCTCTCTCTCTCTCTCTCTCTCTCTCTCTATGCTGCATACATAAAGCCTCTCTCTCTCTATGTTGCATACATAAAGCCGCTCTCTCTCTCTCTCTCTCTCTCTCTCTCTCTTATTTACACAAAGATACCCTCAACCATTTCGTTAATATCCTGCCCATTTAACTTGACCTCCTTTTTGTTATGTATCTAATATCCTGTCTTCCCTGCATTCCATTCTCCCTCCTCACAATTATGCCTTATCTCCCTTTTCTCCTTCGCATCTTTTATCGTCTGTTTTTTCCCTTCACTCATTCAGGTCACTCGATACAATTTCCTGCCTTTCTTCTTCTATTGTATTTTCTTGTGGATTCTTCTCCGTTTCAATATCCGATCCTCTGTTCCGCGGTCCATCATTCCCTGTTCCGTGGTCCATTCCCTGTTTGGTGGTCCATCCTCTGTTTGGTGGTCATTCGTTATGGCGTCTGGCAAACTGTTCTGCATTTACGGCGTCTCTCTCCTCTCTATTTTTTCTATTTTTGAGGGAAGTGAAATTCATCTCATTAATTAAAAAACTCGAATGCCCCCTCGATGGGTTCGCTCCGATTGTCATAATGAAAGCTTTGCCTTTGATGAATATTATTGCTGTCGGGCGGCTACTGGCTGCGGCTGGAATAGCTCTTTAAAATCTGTGAATATATATACATAATATATTCTATTAATATATATATAGATATATATATATTATATTAATTTTTAATAGTTAAATAAAAAATATATATGCATATAAAGATATTAATATATATATATATAATATTATTAATATATATATATATCTATATATGTATACTACATATATATATATCATATATATCAAGAGCCAGCAGGAAAAAGGAAAAGCAGCAGTACCTAGCACTTTCGTGTATTCTTGATACACCTCATCAAGGTACAATATATAAAAGAATGAAAAATAGCTTCGAAATATCAAAGGTAAACATAAAAACAAAAAGGTAAAATACAGAACAATCAAACAGCCTAGCCAAGAAAAAAATAGTCCACAGCCTAGAATTACACTTAAAGGACAACAACAAATGGAAATGGAACTACTAAGCAGTCAATTACATAGTTACGAAGTTGTCAAAAACATGATTTTTTCGTAAGCCAGTTATCTAGGTTTATATTGTCAGTTGCTAATATTAAAAACACTTACTTGACTAGTTATGTATACTAGATATATGCCGTGCTAATATTAAAAACACTACTTGACTTATATTTTATTATACTAGATTCTATAATGTTTCTTTTAATAATATCTCTATAAAATAAAATTTCCTTTGAATTGTTCCAATTAATTGCATGATTAAAATTATTTATATGTAAAAAGAGAGCACTCGACGTACTTCCTACACGTAATTCGAGGCTGTGGACCATTTGCTTCTTGACTAGGCTGTTTGATTGTTCTGTATTTTATTTTTTGTTTTTATGTTTACCTTTGATATTTCGAAGCTATTTTCATTCTTTTATATATTGTACCCTGATGAGGTGTATCAAGGATACACGAAAGCGCTAGGTACTGCTGCTTTTCATTTTTCCTGCTGGCTCTTGATATACAATCTTCACGGTGTTGTACTTAGTGAATCGTATATATATATCTAATATATATATATATTAACTACTATAATTATAATAATATTTTAATAGTATATATACTATATTAGTTGTATAATATAATATTTAATTAAATATATAATTATATATATATATATATTAAATATTAATAATTATATATATATAATACGTATCTATCTATATTGCAGAAGCCAGGTACTATGTCGTACCTCTAAGTAAATGGGGATACAATCCACAATGAAGTAAATTCCTCTTGTAGTTTAAAATATATATTACTTGTATAGGATTAAAGCTTCGACCATCAACTGTGGTCTTGTTCACTAAAGTGTGATATGTCACACTTTAGTGAACAAGACCACGCAAGTTGATGGCGAAAGCTTTAATACCTATACAAGTAACTATCTATTTTAAAACTACAAAAGAGGAATTTACTTCATTGGGGTTGGATTGTTATCCCCCTGAATATTCTATTATATATATGTATGTATATATAATGAGGGGTTGTGTATCACACATAAGCACGGGCGCGCGCGTGCACTAACTTACCCAACCATAATGCATTTTCCAAGTACAACTGTTTAAATTCAAAATAGTGAAACTATGCTGAATATCCAAGAAATTTCAAATCGTTACGCAAATGCATATTTTATAATATTACTCCCAGAATATCCTAGCATTCACGCAGCTGTCATCGGAGTATTATCACTGAAAACGTTTTCCCCAACTTTGCTGAAAACCGCCTTTGTTCTTCGGACATAAAAGAAACGACATTGCTTGGCAACTCGTGTCAGATGCGAAAGACAGAAACTGCATCTGCTTTTTCGGTGCGGCCAACTGTCATGGTGCAGCCGGGGTTGGAATTATCGCTTGATGATAATGATAATGACATTAATTAGCACTATCACAAGACACTGTGTCGCGGTGCTGAGTTTGGAATTATTGCTTGATAATGATGATTATAATTATTAGCACGATCACAAGACACTGTCTGGTGCAGGCGGGGCTTGGATTATTGCTTGATAATAAAAAGCTATGATATATTAGCCCGATCACTATTAGACACTGTCTTGTGCTTCTGAGTTTCTAATTATTGCTTAATAAAAAAAATTACAACAATTTGTATTATCACATTTGTTTATTATTATTATTATTATTATTATTATTATTATTATTATTATTATTATTATTATTATTATTAGGGAAAAACTCTCTATCACGAGAGTATATATAATGTTCTAAAGGGTCCACAATAATACAGTGTGTAAAAAGTCCGTGTATAATTTTGAAGACTACAGAAAGCTTTCGAACCCTTCCCTGGGTTCATCTTCAGCCCAAATGAACAATAAGTTACAACAAGTACAGAGGTAAATTTAAAAAACAAGTGTCTTTGAAGATCTTTGACAACGGTCGATAGCTCGTTAATGGGCCAAGTGAAGAAGAAAGAGGGTCGTTTATAACAACTACTAACTATTTCAAGGCCCATGACACCCTCCATTTTTAATATAACTAATGAACTAGGCTTCTGGTTAATGTGAAACCGAAACCACCAGAGTTTGAGACACCGACCTAATTAAGAAAAATGGATTCAAGCATCTACTCCGCATTATTGTCTTACTTTATATCGAGAAATGTCATCTCAATTTTGTGGGCATGGTGAGAACGGGAATTAAGACCTGGCAACTAGGCGCAGAATGACGTGTGTCGACCATGACGTGGGGCCCCGTGACGTTTACACCGGCCACGCCCCCTTTCTGTATGGTTTTTCATTATACCAGTACAAGAAATTATATATATATATATATATATATATATAAATATATATATATATAATTAAATATATATATATATATGTATATACATATATAATACCTTTGATAGAGATAAGGTGTTTTTATTTTTCAATACAGGTATGCAGTCATTAGTGGGTTGAAGTTATGGAATGAAAAAATGTTAGGTCTGGCAAAGTTTTAAATTGGTCATCTTATTTTATTATTCCCTGATTTCAATAACGTCACGAAAACAATTTTAGATAAAGAGTTTAATCGTGCTATATGTGAATTGATTATTGTTGGTGAATATGATTGTTGAGGGTGCGCACACAATATGATCATTACAAATAATTAATATGGCTGAGGATTGGATGGAGGTGAAAGGATAGTAATAAATTTATTAACAATAAGTGTATTGTACATAGATAGTAGTATAGCAGCTAACATTTTGATAAATAAAGTTACAAGACTGAAGAGAATATGTATATATACATATATAAGTAAATAAATAAATAGCTATATATATGTATATACACATATATATATATATATATATATATATATATATATATATTATATATATATAATATATATGTATGTTACGCCTAGGGTTTTTGATTAATAATATATTGCCAATATGTTCGCTGTGACCTATGGAATGTGGAGAAGCAACGATCCGAGAAAGCTGATGAATAGTTTCTGTGGATGGCGTGACATAAAACTGCATAGTTAGACAAGTCAATGTACGATAGTTTATTAACTCTTCTCAAAGTGCCTTTGGAAAACTGGATGCAGCTAGTATTGTGAGGCGCTAACGAAGTGTGCGTTCGTAAGTGCATGTGCACCTCTTCCTATTAAAAATGTAACATACCCAAGTCTATGGGGGATTTTGATAGAGGCGTCTTTGGAAGGAAGACAAGGTG
>NC_087218.1:51912600-51922600 GCF_015104395.2 Macrobrachium nipponense
TGGTGCACGTCTGCTATTTCCTTTACGTCTGTTAACCGACTATATAATTGTCTTTAAGCCAGTTCAAGATTGGCACATGCTCTGGGGATAATTCATCAGCTAAGACTTCAATATATGAATCAATATGATTGACAGGTACAAATGCAAGCGACGAATAGTTTTCTTTAGAGCCGACGAATTCGGGAGTGATCCTTGCACCGCTTGGGGAACATTACATAAAACTTCATTAATCACTACACTTGGGTTTTCCATCGTCTCTTCAGCTCTGGTTTTAATTTTTGTAGTTGTCCTTTCTACTTCTACTTTTATCGGTGAAGAGTCATGGGTGTGAGTATTCAAGACTTTAACTACGTTTCCAAATCATTTGTGTGTATTCTCTCTTTACACCTGCCGAGCTGATACATTTCCAGAACATCAAATTGCTGTCAGTTTTGCTGAATTTGTCGAAAATGAACAAATAGCCATCATGAGAAAATTTCGCTTTGCCTCTCTGACTTAAAATTGTCTCCATTGTAATGGGTTTACTGAAAGAATGTAAAACTGAAAGTGATATATCGAAAGGTTAATAATTCCCAACGTTTTGTTACAAACATCTGATTTCATACTTGGGTACTTTTGTTTGTAATTGGTAATTGAGTAATTGTCGTCATGCGTTGAAAGGTTAAAAATTAAAAATTAACTAACGTTTTGTTGACAAACTTTGATTTCTATAGTTTGGTATTTTTGTTTACAAATAGGAGGATTGGTAATTGAGTAACTGTTGTTTCGTTTTTATTTACACTGCCTTGCAGTGTGTGTGTGTGTGTGTGTGTGTTGGACCGGTGATGAGTTGGGCCGGTATAAGTTGGGCTGGAGATGAGCTGGGCCGGAGATAAGTTGGGCCGGGGATAAGTTGGGCCGGAGATGAGTTGGCGTGATGAGTTGGCTGGCGATGAGATGGCAGCGATGAGTTGTCCCATTTCGTATATTATATACATATATATATATATATATATATATATATATATATATATATATATATATATATATATATATATATATATCGAATCCCACAGGAAAATGATAGTCAGAAATCCAAGCGCTTTCGTCTTTACTAAGACATTGTCAAGGAGCGAATGAAATACAATTTTGTAGAGAAAGGTCTCAGGTACAAAACAAGATCAAGAATACCAGATGGTTAGTTGTCAAAGGGTAAAAATTAAAAGAGATAATTCAGGATTATCGGATATCACACGGTCACAAACCTAAACAGATTGACCCTAACCGAAATTACAAAGTTTCTTTGCAGTCCAAAAAACATGTAAAAACTGAATATATGAATTTTGTTGCTTATATTTATCTACAACTTTTTCATTATGAAAGCATCAAGTTTAAATAAACCAAGACTTAAATTTAGAACATTTTTATTATTTGACTTGATGCAACAAGATTCAATTATATTCCTTTTTTTTAACTGTGTCATTACATGGAATTAAGGCTCTTGCTTGACTCCAGTTAATAGGATGGTCTAAATCTCTATATGTACGAATAATGCATTCGATATTTTGCCCAGTTCTCATTCTAGAATATGATGTTGTTTGAGACTTTGTGAAAGAGATTTACCGGTTTGTCTGTAAATAGACTTTATCACAATTTTGCAAGGAATTTCATATATTGCATACTCCTAAAGATCTTCCAGGCTGCATATATGAAATTCCTTGCAAAAGTGTGATAAGTCTATTACGGACAAACCAGTAAATCTCTTTCACAACGTCTCAAACAACAACTGTCAGGCATTCGTCCTTCGGGACTGAATATCGCCTTTTTGCTCCGCGCTCCTTTCTCTTGGCACCAGAAAGCTCGAGTTAGGAGTTGCTCATGAGCCGATTCGTTGCTGGCGACTTCGGGTTGCGTTGATACACCCCCAAGGTTTGCTTAGCTTTGAATCGCCCAGACAGTCCAGGACACTCATCCTTTAGGGAAAGAATAGTGCTTGATAGTCTTCAGGGTGCAGCCTCGCTGTCCGCAATTCGTCTGACTGGTCACCTGGTCGGTCACTTGACTTTAGTACAGACGGACTGACTATGCACTTACTCCTTGTCCTGTGCTACCGCAGTTGTGGCATTATGGTAGGAGACTTTGAGTTGTTTAGTATCTTTGACCTTGGGTTGAGTTTTGACTGCTATGATATATATTTCTTTGTTTGTTTCTCCTATTCTGTCCGAAGGGGAAATTGTATTCAGATTCCCTCCTCCTTTTCAATGTGGTTAATCAGGCTAGATAAATTTATATTATGTATGTTTTTTATAATATGGAATTTTTATTCTAAAATTAATATTAATAATACTTACCTGTATAATTTATCTAGTCCCACCCATCCTACCCCACGATCTGCCTATCACAACTGATTTGAGGGAAGGTTTTCGTATCTGTCAACGACAGTGTTGCCAACTGGCGGACAGAATAGGAGGTAACAGGGTTGCCAAATGTGGTAAATTTTGGTGCGGTTTTTTGGGGATTTGAGGGCTAGATAAATTATATTAAGGTAATGTTTATTAATATGAATAGTCAGAAATCCAAGCGCTTTCGTCTTTACTAAAACATTGTCAAGGAGCGAATGAATACAATTGTAGAGAAAGGTCTCAAGTACACAACAACAGATCAAGAATACCAGATGGTTGATTGTCAAAAGGGTAAAAATTAAAAGAGATAATCCAGGATTATCGGATATCACACGGTCACAAACCTAAACAGATTGACCCTAACCGAAATTACAAAGTTTCTTTACAGTCCAAAAAACATGTAAAAACTGAATATATTAATTTTGTTGCTTATATTTTATCAACAACTTTTTTCATTATGAGAGCATCAAGTTTAAATAAACCAAGACTTAAATTAGAACATTTTTATTATTTGACTTGATGAAACAAGATTCAATGATATTCCTTTTAAACTGTGTCATTACATGGAATTAAGGCTCTTGCTTGACTCCAGTTAATAGGATGGTCTAAATCTCTCATATGTACGAATAATGCATTCGATATTTGCCCAGTTCTCACAGAATATTGATGTTGTTTGAGACGTTGGGTGAAGAGATTTACTGGTTTGTCCGTAATAGACTTTATCACACTTTTTGCAATAGGAATTTTCATATATGCAGCCTGGAAGATCTTTAGGAGATATGCATATATGAAATTCCTTGCAAAAAGTGTGATAAAGTCTATTACAGACAAACCGGTAAATCTCTTTCACAAAGTCTCAAACAACATCAATATTTACCAATGTGGTAAATTTTGGTGCGGTTTTTGGGGATTTAGGGCTAGATAAATTATACAGGTAAGTATTATTAATATTAATTTTAGAATAAAAATTCCATTTTCCTGTGGAATTCGCTTATCTATGAAGTCACGTGCATCTTCTGTTATTTTTTAAGCATCTATATATATGTATATATATATAGATCTATATGATATATTATATATTATATATATAGATAGATATATAATATATATATATTATATATCAATGAGGGGGAGGACATAAAAACTTGCCAAAATGGGTCAATTTATTCTCGACGTTTCGTAATGTCTTCATTATATTTTCGAGGGCTGTATAAAATAAATAATATAAATTACAAGAAGGCTATAAATTTGAAATTTTAAAATCAAAGTTGCACAATGATTACAAATTTAATATCAAAAGGAACAACTGAAAGGACAACTTAAAAAACACTAAACATAAAATAATTTTAAGAAATAAATCACAAGAGTAAACACAAAACATAAAAAAAATAAAAAGATAAATTACAAAAAATAAAGCAGAGCTCGACCAACCTATTCAGCGGCAATGTATATATATATATATATATATATATATATATATATATATATATATATATATATATATATATATAATATGACTAAACCACAGACATTAGTTACCCATGCTTCTTCCGTGTTGCTACTTAGGTAGAAAATCGTACAAGAGCATTAGAATCGTTTTCAATTTAAACCCCCGCACGAAGCCCTCACCCTCGCCCTCATACAACACCTACACGCCCTCGGGCGTACGAAAACACGTCCAACCTGATCCTTGTGCGTATTCCGGCACTGAAGCCGCCCACCACCACCACCACCACCACCTCGCTTTATTCCAGTCACTCGCCCCCTTGCGCCCGGGCATTGTCCGAAATGAAATGGGGGTAATGAATCAAAGGCCGGAAAAAGCAAAAGAAATAAAAAAAAAGAAAAATGCAAAAGAAAAATACATCATCGAATTTGCGTGGAACCACAAGTCCATTAGGTTTTTCCTCCCTTGGAGTTTCCACCCGGCACCCCCCGCCTCACCCCCCCCGCGCCCTCTCTTTTCCTCCTCCCTTGATTCTACCCTGAAACAATTACTCAACCCCTTTCGTCGCGCCCCCCGCCTCACACCCTTCTTTTTAATGCTTATTTTGTCTCTACATCGAGTTGAATATTGCACACGAGGGTCCTTAGCTTCGAGGTTCCGCAGGGGGGCCGGGGTGCGGGGGTGGTGGGGGGGGATAGTGCCGTCAGTGCACCTCATACCGGACGCTGTAGGCGTTTAAAATGGGAATCAAACGGACTCATGAACGCTCTCTGTAGAGATTTACTTTCGCTTGCTCGGGGAGTAATCCTACAAACTACTTTGTTGTTTTGTTGTTGTTGTTCTTGTTGTATTTAGCATTGAGTTAAAGATACAGGAATTTTAGGATAGGATATTTATGATTTATTTATTAGAATGAAAATGTAAATAATAGATAATAAAAAATATAGCGTATTCAATTTTAATTTTTTTTGGTGAAATAACGCTCTATTTGACCTGTAGATTTTAGCACGTGCTCCGAGTATGCTGGAGGTCGGATCACGCTTTGAATTTTACGATAGGATATCTATGAATTATTTATTAAAATTAAAATGTAAAAGAATAAATAATGCGCATGTTAAATAGTTCAGAGCAATTATTTCTAATAAAAATAATATAGCGTATTTATTTTAATTTTCGTTGGTGAAACAAGGCTTGATCGTAGATTTTAGCATGCACTCCGAGTATGCTGGAGGTCGGAAACGCCTTGTTGAATACACGTACTCATAAATGCCTGTGGATTTGTTTCTCCACTGTAGGTGTTCTTCGTTGGATGATTGGGTTACGTGCTCGCCGACCGATTCGGTAGTCCGAGTTCGATTCGTCTCTCTGCCAACGAGGAATCAGAGGAATTTATTTCTGGTGATAAGAAATTAATTTCTCGAAATAATGTGGTTCAGATCCCACAATAAGCTGTAGGTCCCGTTGCTAGGTAACTAATTGTTTCCTAGCCACGTGAAAATATCTCATCGTTCGGTCCAGCCATAGGAGAGCCGTTAATTAGCTCAGTGGTCTGGTTAAACTAAGATATAAATAACTTTTCCCACTAGGTATTACTTAATGTTCTGTGCAACGTCCTTTTCTTATGCCCTTAGCTGCTATCCCTTTCATTCATTTTACTGTACCTCCGTTCATATTCTCTTTCTTCCATCTTACTTTCAAGCCTTTCCTTACAGTTGTTTCAAACAGCAGCTGGGAAGTTCTCATCCAGTCACGCCTCCCAAACCTTCAACTCTCAATTTCTCTTTCAACGCTGAATGACCTCATCGGTCCCACATTCTACATTCCTTCCTATACATTCTTTCCTCTGGGATTATTTAACACGACATTCCGCCTTATGTCCCACGTCATTAGGGGCGAGTTTCGCGTGGAAAGTGTCGTTATGGAAATTCGGTACAAATAAAACGTCAACTCTTGCGTGAAAAGGTTCGCTTCCGGTTTTGTATTTTGGTTCCCGATGAATATTCTGCCTATTAGTGGACATTAGGCAAAAGTGGAAGGTATTGGAAGTAAAATAGGGAATGTAAATAAACGCTTTGTGTAAATACGACCGTTTGTTTGTCATGCCTTTCCTCTTACTTCTTTCCCAATGAACACCATAATATTCTTTGGAAGCTTGAATTTCAAGTCAGTGGCCCCTTTGGTTGGTTTGTTCCATATGAATAGGTTTCATCTACTGAATAATAATAATCATTATAGCTATAGAAGTATTGTGATAGGGGATATGTAAATAATATCGAATATCTTGCATGTCTCTTTTCACTGTATAGTTTCAAATGAAAGACTGTGTGGGACATAGTATTTCAAAATGAGTTTAATTTTTTTTTCAATACAGAGCTGAAAAGTATGTGGAACCCTGCACTATGTATCTTTCAATGGTGAGATGAGGCAATTCTGAATATTTATATGACTATATATACATACATATATATATATATATATATATATATATTATATATATATATATATATTATATATATATATATCTATATATATATATATATATATATATATTATATATATATATATATATATATATATATATATATTATATTATATAAATATATAAATGTACATAGGCGTGTGTGTATATAATAAATATGGTTAAGTTTTGGGTAGATATCTATGTTTATTTACTTATTTAAAAAAAATGTATAGTCAGGCATCGTTTCTGTAAACAATTCTGCGTCACTATCATGAGAATTTTTAACAACGTCTACAGAATTATGTATGATAAATATAGAAGTGAAACAAATCAGAATTTAGTCCAGATATTATTCTGCAAATTTTGTAAAAAAACGTAGAGAGAGAAAAAAAAAACATTTCGTTTGAATGAGTAATCTAGATAGTTAAAGAACGAAAAGACTTTCTTTAAAAATCACATTTTTTAATGTTTCACGAGAAAAAGAATAATAAAAATCAGGGTTCGTTTGAATGAGTAATCAAAAAAACTTGACGAAAAAAGGCAAAAAAAAAAAAAAAAAAAAGGAAAAGAATCGGAACCAATCTTTTGGATAATTATTCGCGATAATTTTGTAAAAAGAGAGGAAATGAGAAAGATAAAAGAGGCAGTGAAAAAGGTAGGAACTTTCTGTAAGTGTATTAGAGGCCCTTCAGAAAGTCAGTGCATATCTACATCCTGCCCTTGGCCAGTCCGGAATTATTAAAACTTTGGAACGGTTCCCGGAAGTTTTGGAATCTGCATTCCATCTCCAGAGGCTTCATCTTCTTCTTCTTCTTCTTCTTCTTCTTCTTCTTCCTCTTCTTCTTCTTCTTCTTCTCTCTGTGAGAGAAAGAGACAGAGTAAATGGAGTTCTCTTTTATTTATTATATTTTACATTATCGATGCTCAGTTTGAGTTTCTTTCTGGTCTGTGTGTGTGTGTGTGTTTGTGAGAGAGAGAGAGAGAGAGAGAGAGAGAGTATGGAGTTATCTTTAATTATTTTACTTTATTCCCGTATTATGTTCATCAAGCATCAAATTTATTATCCCCACTTTTAGTTAACTGGAAGTTGAATTTTATTTCATACAAAGCCAATTTTTATGGGGAGAGTTCCATTTTGCGAAAAAAAAAAATCAGGCAGTAATGCCCTTTTGTATGTAAGTGTGTTTGTGTGTGTACTTGTGCATGTGCGCCCATGCATGTGCATTTGTGGCACCTATGGTCAACTACCATTCAGCCTCGCCTCATTAGTGAGTGACCAGGGATCGATTCCAGACGCGGAATGCGATTTATAATCATTTCCTAAAATTCCAAATAAACAGAGCTATTGCGTCCAAGTGCTACATCCACTATCTATTCTTTAATAGGCTTGTCTAACTGCCAGCAGTGGACCTTACAAGGTGCACTGTAGGCATTACTGAAGGATGTTAGCTTCTCCTATGTGGTCTCCAGTTTAACCCACACATTAGTTTTTTAGTTTTCTGTAAAAGAAAACTATTGATGTCGTTTTTTCTGTCCGTTTTCTGATCTATGCTGCGGAGTCTGCCTTCGTCCATTCCACTATTCCTGCGCTGTATCTGATTACTGGCACTGCCCATGTGTTTATGGCTTTATCATATTTCCGGCGTCGTTGAGTTTTGACTTGAGTATCGCCTTGAGTCTCTGCATATATTCTTTCCTGATCGTGTCCTTCATCTCTTGGTGTTTTATATCCCCTCCTTCCATTATTCCCAGGTATTTGTATCCTGTCTCATCTATGTGTTTGATGTTGCTGCCATCTGGTAGCTTTATCCCTTTAGTGCTCGTTACTTTGCCCTTTTGTATGTTGACTAAGGCGCATTTTTCTATTCCAAACTCCATCCTGATGTCCCCAGATACAATCCTTACAGTCTGGATTAGGGTATCTATTTCCTTGATGCTCTTATTATTATTATTATTATTATTATTATTATTATTATTATTATTATTATATTATTATTATTAGTCAGAAGATGAACCCTACTCCAGTGGAACAAGCTCATATGAACTATCGACTTCAAATTCAAACTTCTAAAGAATATAGCCTTCATTTGAAAGTAGCAACAGAACGTTAGAGGATATAGAGAGAGAAATCAATTATCAAAAAGGAAAGAAAATAAAGAAAAAAGAAAAGACTAAACAAAATATATTTCAAGAACTTCAAAAACAGCTCGGAACTCCGTCTTGATAGACCAAAAACCACCAAAAAAGGGTATTTGTCTGTTCCCTTGACTTTTTTCTTCTTTTTGTTCTAGTCGGAAAAGTTACAGCAAATACATAGATAAATCAGTTATTAAAAAAAAAAAACTAAGAAAAAGAAAGCATGAGAAATATGACTGAAGACCTTCAAAAACAGCTCAAAACTCCGTCTTGATAGACCAAAACCGCCAAAAGGGGAAATTAGCAACAGAAAGTTACAGGAAATAGAGAGAAATCAATTATTAAAAAGGAAAAAGTTAAGAAAAAGAAAGCAAGAAAGAAAATATAACTGAAGACATTAAAAAACAGCCCATAACTCCGTTTTGATAGACCAAAAAAACACCAAAAGGGGATTTGTCTATTCACTTGTTTTTTTTTTTTCTTTTTTTTTTTTTTTTTTGCTTTGTTTTCTTATTTTCGTTAAATTCATTTAGGGAAGTCCACGACAAGTCCTACCAGAGCCTTTATGGAGGAGCCTTTCCCCGGTAATAGGACATTCGGGGGGACACTTGCTAATCTCATTTAGGATCCGGGTGACGTTCTGCTGCCCTCTGTTAGAGCTCTAATGAAACCTACTACAGACGGACAGACAGACAGATGGGCGGGAAGGAGGGCTGGCTGGTTGAGGGGGGTGGGGGGGGAGAGGAGGAAGGTATTTATTATTTATATTTTTGTGTGACGAGAATTGCTTAGATGCAAAGTGATTTTAATTTTGGCTCGGTAAAGGGTTTAAATGTAAGAGTATAGTGTATATAGTGTGTATGTATATATGTGTTTTATGTATATATGGTACTATATGTATATATATATATATATATATATATATATATATATATATATATATATATATATATATTATATATATGTGTGTGTGTGGTGTGTGTGTGTGTGTGTGTGTGTGTGTATATATATATATATATATATATATATATATATATATATATATATATATATATATATATATATGTATATATATATATATATATTATATATATATATATATATATATATATATATATATATATATATAATATATGAATAACTTGATCACGAGTATATAAAACGTGATGCTATGTAGATAAATTTTTTTTTTGCCATGAAGGAAAAAATGAAAAAAGCGAGATAGCCAAGTACTTTCGGTCCTCTTCGGACCCTTTACGAGAGCAAACTGATTTTACAAAGAACAACATAGTCAAAGAAGGCTTAATATACAAACTGACACTACCAGATTAGCCATAAGGGCGATTTTCACTCTACAGAATGGAGGAGCCCCCAGAGGCTAGCCACACCTTGAAGGATACCCGCAGTAAACAAGTGATTCTTCCAGAAAACAGTACATTTTGAAAAAAACACCGGAGCATATACAATTTATTATCATCAATTTTTACACAAATTTTCCCAACAAAAATTATTATTATGAAAAGACGAAAGAAAATATAAATATATATATCGAGCAAGAGAAAGAGGGAGAGAATA
>NC_087218.1:51927600-51930100 GCF_015104395.2 Macrobrachium nipponense
ATATCTTGCCAAGGAGATTTAGTATCGCTCTGAAGGGATTAAAAAGCTACAAAGATATTAGAATTATGAAAGCTGACAAAGGGGGTAGTATTGCCATCATGAATAGCTCAGAATATAGGGTTAAATGTACAGCTACTAGATGATGAAACTACTTATGCTAAAATAGAGAATCCTCCAACAATCCAAAAGCTTCAGAATACCTTTAATCATAATGTGAAGAAAATAATCAGTAGACTAGGTAATGGGAAGGACATGCTATGCACTAAATTATCTCGTAAATTACCTGAACTTGCATATATATATGGCAGCCCAAAATACACAAGGAGGGCTGCCCACTACGCCCTATTGTTTCTAGTAGGAAATCTCCTAACAAAAACTTAGCTGTGTGGTTAGCTGGAGAACTAGGAATATACTTAGGTATATTTTTTCAGAATCCCATATTAAACATTCAGTAGATTTCATAGACAAAGTTAAGAAAAAGAATATATAAAGGGACACATGGTTAGTTTTGATGTAGTAGCATTATTCCCAAATGTCCCCTTAGATAAAGTATTAGAATTCCTACAGATAAACAAAATAATGAGGGTATTTTCAATCCAAACATCGAATAGGCGTCTTCCTGGAGTTGATCAAATTGTGTGTCAGTGATACTTACTTCACGTTTGAGGGACATGTTTACAACAAAATATGGAGTAGCTATGGGGTCCTCATTATCACCTATACTCGCTAACATCTATATGGAATATTTCGAAACTAATCTAGTTTCCTAATGTGAATGTCCCCTAACTTAAAACTGCAAGGATGGTGGAGATACGTGGATGATATTTTTGCTATTCTGCAAGGGGATGGAAATAAAATAGAAACTTTTTCTAGATGAGCTCATAAGTTTGATAACAATATCCAGTTCACTTTAGAGAAAAGTAACAATAATAAACTGCCCTTTTTAGACATACTCATAGAAAGAAAGAAACAGGATATGAATTCAGCACATATAGAAAGCCCCACAATACAAACTCATATTCATTTCTTCTCTTTTCATAGTCCATGATATAAAAATAGGGGTTCTAACAGGTTTATTTCTTAGGGCAATGAGAACGTGTGACCCTTGCAAGATAGAGCAAGAAATAAATTACATCGATAAAAGCTTCGATGCATTAGCATACCCGGAATGGTTCAGAAAAAGGGCACTCAACAAAGCTAGAAAAAATATTTTACAGAGCGAATGTAGAGAGTACATGGAATAAAGAAAACAAGAAAATAGTTGCCCTCCCTTTTATGCCTAAAATGAAACAAATCACTTCAAAAATGAAAGAAAGTCAATATAATTTGCATATACATTTGATAATACTTTAAAACAAAGTATGTAAAAATAAATTGGAAGGAGAAGACAGTAATACAGATGATGTAGCGGGGGTATATACACTAATCATTGCAATAATTGTGGAGACAGATATGTGGGAATCAGGTAGGGAATAAGGACTAGAGTCCAAGAACATAGAAGGGCAGTCAGCTTAACTCTCAGGGGAGTGCTATAGCTAGACATTGTTGGAAAATGACCATAGGATGGATTTCAAAACAGTAGCTTATATACAAAAGCAACAAATTAGTCACAGGAGGGTAGTAGAAGTGCGCTTATCAGAGAGATCAAAGTAATTGAAGGAAACAAAGGTTTTACCTCAGAAGATCCCATAAGCCGAGCTTTGATATTAAAAGAAGCTAAGATTGACCCTGCTGACCTGGAGATTAGGTTTCCTGCCCAACAGACTTTCGGTGACCACACCCTTACCACAAGGGTGAATCCCATTGACCATCAGCTCAGATATCAGAGCGACAAGAGGGGATTGGCAACTCTCAAGAAAACCAGAACAGCCATCGCATAAATGACAGCACAACGAGAAGAATTCCAGAAGACTGCTGGGCCTTGACCCAGGCTACATCCCAAACATCTCTTGAGAATGGCCACAGAAGGCCTGAAAGTAACTCGAGTGTGGAGTAAAACTTAATGTAAATACTTAGAAGTAAACAAGTTACAAATTGAATTTGTGGTTTCTTTTTTCAATAATAATAATAATAATAATAATAATAATATAATAATAATAATAATAATAATAATATAATAATAATATATATCACACAACAAACATGCAACATGGCTCCAGGAAGTCAAGGAAGAAGCAGGGAGAATATAAACAAAGATTCACAAACATCAACTACAGACACAGTCAGACACCAACTAAAGAAATGCCAAACTGGAAAGAGCCCCCAGGTCCCGATGAAGTCCATGGATACTGGCTCAAAAACTTCAGGCCCTACACCCACGAATAGCAGAACAACTCCAGCATTGTATCTCAATCACCAAGCACCACCAAAATGGATGACCACAGAAGAACATCCTTAGTACAAAAAGACAAGAGTAAGGGAAATATAGCCAGTAACTACAGGCCTATCACCTGCCTACCAATAATGTGGAAGTTACTAACAGGTTATCATCAGTGAAAGG
>NC_087218.1:51935100-51937600 GCF_015104395.2 Macrobrachium nipponense
GATTTATATAAATGTATATACAAAAATAAAGCCACAAATGTTTATATCAAATCTAATATGCCTCGGGAATTACCAATGTATAGTGAGGTCGATGTTAAGGGCTTAGTACTTTTGAATATCAAATACACGAGCATATATCTACATATCTATAACATACACCACACACACACACACACACATCATATATATATCTTATATATATATATATTATAATATATATAATATATATCTATATATATATATTATATTATATATATATATATATATATATGTATATAGTATATGTTTATATATTAGATATATATGCATATGTATATTTACATATACATATGTACGTATATCTACAATCCCCTGCGCCCGAACAAGATCGAGAGATGTTACAGATCCAATGGGATCCAGCCTCCCTATAAAAGGGACGGGCGTGATTTGAATATATTTCACTTCCATTCGGTGTGTGGCCTCTCTCTCTCTCTCTCTCTCTCTCTCTCTCTCTCTCTCTCTCTTTCTCTCTCTTATATCTGTATTCCCCTTCGGTTAACATATAATGTGAAAATTCATTAATTCCGAGGTAGAGCGAATCGGATATTAGAGGACATTGGCAGCTTAATGGATGTATATGAATCACGATGATGTATGAGAGAGAGAGAGAGAGAGCGTGTGTATGCGTATGAGTGAGTGTGTGTGTGTTGTGTGAAATGCTATCTTTGCTTTTGTCAACAGAAAGCATTTGTTTTTAATATGGCTCTCTCTCTCTCTCTCTCTCTCTCTCTCTCTCTCTCTCTCTCTCTCGTGTATTAGCTAGTAGAAAACCGGATCTCTGGAAGCCCTGACATAACAGAAAACATGGAAAGGCGAAAGAGCAAAGGAAATGACCAAAATACCATGGAAAACGGAAGTAGGAATAATATAACAAAGCTTGAAAGTAGAGAGAAACAAAAGTAATATGTACTTAATTTATGTGTTTGTTCTTGCTATGGTAAACATCCAATCACCCGTTATTTAAAGTTTCCTGTAAAAGAAAACTACTGAGACGGCTTTGTCTGTCCGTCCACCCTTTTTATCTGTCCGCCCTCAGATCTCAAAATCTACTGAGGGTAGATATCTGGAAATTGATACGTCGATCATCCACCCTCTAATCATGAAACATACCAAATTGCAGCCCTCTAGCCATAATAGTTTTCATTTTATTGAATGGTTAAGGGTAGCCATGATCAAGCATCGGACTAGCCGCCACCGGGTCGTGGGTGAAAGTTTCATGGGCTGCGGCTCGTACAGTGTTAGATAGATATATTTTTGGTTGCATTGTTTGTACGCATTTGTTAATTGTTTAAAGTGTTTACGCATTATGCTGTTAATTTCCATTTTCTTTGAAGTGTTAACCTCATCATCTCATTTTCTGTTTGTTCCTGCGGTAATTCAATAAACGCAATTACTACTCGCTTATTAATTACGGTGTTTGACTTCCTGCCATTGGATAATCTCAATAAAGGGTCGCCTCCCCACGATGGATAATACAAATTGAGTGTACAAACACAGTTTATGAGTTACCAGTTCATTTGCATAATTCCCAAGGTCGGATTTATTAATGAAATGGAGCCTGGAACCTGAAATCACCGCGTGAACTGGGAAATACATTGAATGAAATTGTTTTTTATAATTATTATTCTTTTTATTAGACAGAAACCCTTGTAGGTAACTTGTGCATAATTTGTAACGAAAAGATAAAAGTGTGTTTGTTATGTTATATAATATATACATGCATACAAAGTTTTATATATATAATATATATATATATATATATGATATATATATATCTATATCTATATATTATATATATGTATATGCGTATATATATGTTTTCTTTTATATAGACATTATATATTCGTATATATATATATATATATATATATATATATATATATATATAGATATATGTATATACTTATATATATGTTTATATATATATACATATATAAGTGTATATATAGTATATATATATAACTATATATATATCTATATATATATATATCGTATATATATATAATATATATATATATATATATGTACATATATATATATATCTATATATATCCATATATATCTATCTATATCTATATATGTATGTATATATCTATCATATTATATATATATCATATATATACATATATATATATGTATATGTATATATGTATATATATATATATACTATATATATATATATATATATATATATATATATATGTTATATTATATATCTATATATGTATATCTATATATCTAACTATATATATATATATATATATTATATATATATATGCATATATATATATATATATGTATATATATATATGTTTATATATATACATATATATATAAGTATATAAATCTATTATATATATATATATATATATGTATGTATATATATATATATATATATATATATATATCTATATATAATGTTTATATATATCACATATATATAAGTGTATAAATAAATATA
>NC_087218.1:51947600-51957600 GCF_015104395.2 Macrobrachium nipponense
AAGTTTGAAAGAAAAGTATTTAGAAATTCGCCGGTCCTAAATACAACTCACGTCACTGTAGGCATTACTTAAGGTTCTTTGCAGCGTCCCTTCGGCCCCTAGGCGCAACCCCTCTTATTCCTTTTTCTGTACCTCCTTTCATATTATCTTTCTTCCATCTTTCTTTCCACCCGCGCCTAACGATTGTTTCATAGCCTAACAGAAAAATGTTTTGCTTCTGCTACATCTTTCAATCCTTCTTGCAGTCAATTTCCATTTCAGCTATGAATGACCTCATAGTTCCCAGCGCTTGGCGTTTGGCCTAAATACTATATTCTATTCTGTTGTTAGTGTAACTCGTTGTAGGATTATGAAAGATACCATTTCCATTTCTGAAATACTTTACATTTCTGGTCACTGTAGCTAGAGCAGAGATTAATTACCTTTCCTCAGGTGGTAGCAGGCTGATGAGTTGCGGTTTTTTAAGTCGTATCGTGTAACACTCGTCCATTAATTAATTTGTTTATTAAGGAATTGGTATCGCGTTCTCGCCGACCTCTGTATAGAATCCGCGTCACTGGAGCAATTTTAATAGATGGATGTCAATTGCGTCGTTTCATCCGCAAACCTTCTCAGTAGAGTTAATGAAAACATATCTCGGAATTAATTAAGGAGATGCATTGTATTCCGCTTTTCCTCTTTGTAACTACAGCCCGGGAGATACAAAGGAATAAAGGTATTGCGTTTCCCCAGTTTCAGGTTTGAACTTTTTAGCACTATTGTACAGTATATTTCGTTTCTGTGGTTACAGTCTCTCTCTCTCTCTCTCTCTCTCTCTCTCTCTCTCTCTCTCTTTCCGGCATATCAAAAACTCAGTGTCGATTCAGAACCCGGATTGATTATCGTTTTTGTGGTAAATAGAAGGCTTTGTCCGACCTCATATCTTAAAAACTACTGAGGCTAGAGGGCTGCAAACTGGTATATTGATCAAGTACCCACCAGTCATCAAGCGTACCAAATTGCAGCTCATCAGCCTCAGTAGTTTTTATTGGATTTAAGGTTAAAGTTAGCCATGTATCGTGCATCTGGCAGCGTTTTCCGGAGGCGTGGGACGCACCCTCAATCGACCTCATCTGGGAAACAACTGAAGGGCTACCAGTCGTTACTGATGTTTTTTTTTTTTTTTTTTTTTACCGCATTATACGTTGTACAGAAAACTCGCTTGCGCTGAAGAAACTTCGGTGCATATTTTGTTATTGTTTTATCACGAATATTCTCTTTATAATTTAATTCGTGATATATTCGAATAATTTGTTGTTAGTTATCTTACGAAGAAGTGTTTGTGTTTTTGGGTTTAGAATGATAGAGGATAAGAATGTGCATGGCCGGAGAGAGAGAGAGAGAGAGAGAGAGAGAGAGAGAGAGAGAGAGAAAATGAATCCAGGTAAAAGCAAGATAATCAAGGGTATTGTTGGCATCGTCAAAATAAACACAAATGTATCTTTTTGTAGGATGTATATATATATATATATATATATATAAAGAGAGAGAGAGATAAATAATAAGGCTAGAGTCGATTATATATAACAATAAAAGATTTATGGATTATGGCGACTGTAAACATTAAAATGGACTTCTGAAGGTCAGGGAGAGAGAGAGAGAGAGAGAGAGAGAGAGAGAGAGAGAGAGAATCTTTCTGGTATAAATTACTTGGGCGTTTTTAATGGTCACGATTATCATAAAGGAATCCTATATCTTCCGGGCGTCTGGAGTCTAATGTATGAATGTAATTTGATAAACAATAAAGTCGAACGTATAATGTATAATTTATGAACTGCTCTCTCGGCCAGGTGATGTTTTTTTATGATGTTTTTCTTGACGTTTATCCTCCGTAATATATTCTCCTTAATTTATTGAGGGTGATTTGAGATTTTTTTTTTATCTGACGATACGAGGAGACATATTGGAAGGTGAACTAAAGAAAGTTCACTTGTTTTTTTCTTATTTTTATTTTATTTTATACGGCGTCGTTAATATTAATTATTTGCTCTCACATTTACGTCTGTTGTAGATCGGCGTACATACGTGTATACATATGTAAGGATATACATAATTGTTATATGGGAGTTTACACTTGGGATTCATTTGGGATTCATTGGATATATACATGTGTATATATATATATATATATATATATATATATATATATATATATAATATATATATTATATATATATATAATATTATATATATATACGTATATATATATATATATATATATAATATATATATATATATATATATATATATATATATATATATATATATATCTATATATATATATATATATATATATAAATTTAAATACTAAGCAACCTTGAAAAAATCAATAGTGATTACTGTGACGAAGAAATGACAAAATAATAATTACCAGGACATAGAAGATTATTACAGAGTAATTAATACTTTTTAAAAGAAGGCATGAAATCATTTTCAAGAGACTAATAACAAAGGGAAAATTGCTTTCCTATTATTATTATTATTATTATTATTATTATTATTATTATTATTATTATTATTTTTATTATTATTATTATTATTATTATTATTATTTATTAATGAAGATGAACCCTATTCATGTAGGATAAGCCCCTACATGGTACATTACAGTACTTGAAATTCAAGCTTCTAAAAAATATATATGTGTAAGAAATTGTACAAAATAACAGGAAATATAGAACAACAGAAATACATAAGAACAAAGTTCAATGATATTAATGCTATAATATATATATATATATATATATATATATATATATATATATATATATATATATATATATATATAATATATATATATATATATATTTATATATATAATAAATATAATATATATATATATATATATATATAATATATATATATATATATATATATATATATATATATATATATATATATATATATATATATATATATATATAGATATATATATATATATATATATATGCATTAATATCATTGAACTTTGTTCTTATGTATTTCTGTTGTTCTATATTTCCTGTTATTTTGTACAATTTCTTACACATAATATATTTTTTAGAAGCTTGAATTTCAAGTACTGTAATGTACCCTGTAGGGCTTTATCCTACATGAATAGGTTCATCTTCATTAATAAATAATAATAATAATAATAATAATAATAATAATAATAATAATAATAATAATAATACTGGGAATAATGGAAGGAGGAGATATAAAACACCAAGAGATGAAGGACACGATCAGGAAAGAATATATGCAGAGACTCAAGGCGATACTCAAGTCAAAACTCACGCCGGAAATATGATAAAAGCCATAAAACACATGGGCAGTGCCAGTAATCAGATACAGCGCAGGAATAGTGGAATGGACGAAGGCAGAACTCCGCAGCATAGATCAGAAAACCAGGAAAACATATGACAATACACAAGCACTACACCCAGAGCAAATACGGACAGACTATACATAACACGAAAGGAAGGAGGGAGAGGACTACTAAGTATAGAGGACTGCGTCAACATCGAAAACAGAGCACTGGGGCAATATCTGAAAACCAGTGAAGACGAGTGGCTAAAGAGTGCATAGGAAAAAGGACTAATAAAAGCAGACGAAGACCCAGAAATATACAGAGACAGGAGAAAGACAGAAAGAACAGAGGACTGGCACAACAAACCATGCATGGACAATACATGAGACAGACTAAAGAACTAGCTAGCGATGACAATTGCAATGGCTACAGAGGGGAGAGCTAAAGAAGGAAACTGAAGGAATGATAACAGCGGCACAAGATCAGGCCCTAAGAACCAGATATGTTCAAAGTACGATGACGGAAATAACATCTCTCCCATATGTAGGAAGTGCAATACGAAAAGTGAAACCATAAACCACATAGCAAGTGAATGCCCGGCACTTGCACAGAACCAGTACAAAAGAGGCATGATTCAGTAGCAAAAGCCCTCCACTGGAGCCTGTGCAAGAAACATCAGCTACCTTGCAGTATATGTGGTACGAGCACCAACCTGAAGGAGTGAAAATAGAAACGATCAGGCAAAGATCCTCTGGGACTATGGTATCAGAACGGATAGGGTGATACGTGCAAACAGACCAGACGTGACGTTGATTGACAAGGTCAAGAAGAAAGTATCACTCATTGATGTCGCAATACCATGGGACACCAGAGTTGAAGAGAAAGAGAGGGAAAAAATGGATAAGTATCAAGATCTGAAAATAGAAATAAGAAGGATATGGGATATGCCAGTGGAAATCGTACCCATAATCATAGGAGCACTAGGCACGATCCCAGATCCCTGAAAAGGAATCTAGAAAAACTAGAGGCTGAAGTAGCACCAGGACTCATGCAGAAGAGTGTGATCCTAGAACGGCACACATAGTAAGAAGAGTGATGGACTCCTAAGGAGGCAGGATGCAACCCGGAACCCCACACTATAAATACCACCCAGTCGAATTGGAGGACTGTGATAGAGCAAAAAAAAAAAAAAAAATAATAATAATAATAATAATAATAATAGGAGAAAGCAATTTTCCCTTTGTTATTAGTCTCTTGAAAATGATTTTCATGCCTTCTTTTAAAAAGTATAATTACTCTGTAATAATCTTTTATGTCCTGGTAATTATTAGTCATTTTTTCGTCACAGTAATTACTATTGATTTTTTCAAGGTTGCTTAGTATTTAACTTTTTTTTCAAGGTGATTATTCAGGTACTTAACGAAATCTAGCTCCTGATTTCTTTAATTTATCTACAATTTATTTTTATTACACTAGCAACAACTTCACTGAATGCGTAAAGACCTCTCGCCTGTTCAAAAAAAAAAAAAAATCGCATTTGTAATTCTCCGAACTGGCCCCCGCCTGCGTGGAGTTAATAGCTCCAAAATTACCTTTGCATACTGTCATTCACCTGTAATTAACGCTTACCTCCCCCCCACCCCTTTGATTGCATTCGGGTGATTGAAGGCGCAGGATTCCAATTACAGGATTTCTTTCTTCGGTCTCAGTAGTTCGCGTGACTAACCAGTACGGTGATTTCTGAGGGTTGCGATAATCTGAAAGAAAAAGTGTCGAATGCTTTATCTTGTTGTTTACCGATGGCGAACAACGATTTGTAACTGCGGTTTGAAAGGTAATGTTGTTTCTCAGTCTGCCGTTTCTAATGTGGTCGATTTTATTAATGTTTTTAATCAACGTTGTCCTCGTTTTTAACACCTATGTGGTTTTGATTTTGTTTTCCTCATTATTTTTTGCTATGAACCTCCTCCTCCTCCTCCTCCTCCTCCTCCTCCTCCTCCTCCTCCTCCTCCTCCTCCTCCTCCTCCTCCCACCAGCAGAACGTCTAACCACGTCGGTAAATATAATACCGTAGGTGGGACTAGCTAGCACCACGTCTAACTATTTTAGGAAATATAAAACTCACTGGGACTACATAAAAACCACTTGGACCACATATAAAACCACTGGGACTAAATATAACACCTCTGGGACTATCATATAAAACCACTGGGACTACTTATGAAACACTGGCACTACCTATAAAGCCCACTGGGACTAAATATAAAACCATTGGGACTACATAGAACACCACTGGGACTACAAAACCACTGGGGCTACGTATTAAACCACAGAGATTTCATTTAAAACAACTGGGACTCCTATAAAACCACTGGGACTAAATTAAAACCACTGGGATCAAAACATATTGCATACCGTCTCTTTGTTTCAGTGGTACGTGACGCCACCTACCC
Organism: Macrobrachium nipponense; assembly: GCF_015104395.2. NCBI lineage: Eukaryota > Metazoa > Arthropoda > Malacostraca > Decapoda > Palaemonidae > Macrobrachium > Macrobrachium nipponense. Next base: position 51,953,382 of record NC_087218.1, read on the forward strand.
ATAACCTGTCACTACTATTTAAACCTATTTGACCCGTACGCTTCAACGTCAGTTGTCTAGTGATAATCGCAGGTTCAATTCCAACTGTTCGTGTGGTTTCACGGTGCTTGCTTCCTGTGTGTGCTTTCATCTTTCTGTATAAAACGCCGAGTGTACAAATGCAGTCGTCCCAGGTATTGATAGGCCTATGCTAGCGGATTATTTTATAGCGCTGACTGAATAAAACGAGTACCGTAGGCTACAGGGTTGCAAAAAACCTTAAGCTATCTCTCTTATGCTGTTAGGCCTATGTGCAAGCTTTCAGTTTCCGAAGCCTGTTGTTATTTGAGAATTTAGATTTGAATGCTGGTACCTCCTTTAAGAAAACAGATACAAAGAATTTTAAGTATTCCAATAGTCATAGGCGTAGGCTTAATTTTTCTGGCAGAAAAACACTTAGGTTAGACAACTTAACTCAATATTCTTTAGCCACGTAAAGTGGATTCTTTCAATATTATAAAAATTCTGCTTAACATACTTCGTAATTTATTACCAAACAAACACTTCATTGAAGCCCTGTTGCACAGTCAATCAAGTGAAACAGTTAAAAACATGACCAGCTTCAAGAATTGAACGTTAATGTTGATGTACTATGAAATATAAACTGTTATTTGTGGGGGGCAACACAATTGAATGCTATTCAATATATTGGCAAAACTTTTCCGATGACCGTAATTATTTCAGTGACAGCCCGTAGTACCGAACCAATCGTCGGTATTGGCAAATTTCATCACCGGCATATTGGTGTTCATCGGATTCAAATATATCTTATTATAGGATTTTTTTTTTCAGGAACTACTGTTTTTTAATTGTGGTTGGACACGGAGAGGTGACAATGTATTGCCAATTCAGACAGGGTACTTAATTAATTTGTAAATCGGCGTGTTTATATATATATATATATATATATATATATATATATATATATATATATATCTATATATATATGTATAATATATATATATATATATATATATATATGTATATATGTATATATATATGTATATATATAATATATATATGTAATATTATATTTTGTATATATATATATATATATATATATATATATATATATATATATATATATTATTCGAGCTACAAATGTCCTTTAATATCATAATTCGCTCTACCTCAGAATTGTTATATTTTAATATATGTACCGAAGGGGATTTTTTTTTTTTTAGTTGATAATAATTCGTCCCCCCTTGGATCGAACCACCGTCCAAGTGGACAGGAAAGAAATCAGGACAGACAGTGACGCTATCCAATCAGTTGGCAGATTGGATAGCGTCACTGTCTGTCCTGATTTCGTTCTCGTCCACTTGGACGGTGGTTCGATCCAATGGGGAACGAAATTATTATCAACTAAAAAAATTCCCCTTCTGTACATATATGAAAATATATCAATTCCGAGGTAGATCGAATTATGATATTAAAGGACATTTGTAGCTCGAATGATATATAAATGAATCACGGTTCGATGTGATAATTATTCATATATATATATATATATATATATATATATATATATATATATATATATTATATATATATGTATGTATATATATATATATATATATATATATATATATATATATATATATGTATATGTATATATATATATATATATATATATATATATATAATATACACACACACACACACACACACACACACATATATATATATATATATATTATATATATATATATATATATATATATATATATATATATATATATATATATATTATATATGTGTATATATATATATATATATATATATGTATATATATATATATATATATATATATATATATATATATATATATATATATATATATATATATAATACACACACACACACACACACACACACACACACACACACACATATATATATATATATATATATATATATATATATATATATATATATATATATGCTTATATGTTACTAAATAGCGTGTGACAATATATTCAGCCAAGGCCACAGGAAAAATAAAAGAGGGAGTACCGAGCGCTTCGTGTTATTTCAACACATTTTCGAGGTACCTCGAACATGTGTGAAATACACGAAAGCGCTCGGTACTCCCTCTTTTATTTTTCCTGTGGCCTTGGCTGAATATATAGTACATATATGAAAATATATCAATTCCGAGGTAGAGCGAATATGATATTAAAGGACATTTGTAGCTCGAATGATTTATATGAATCACGGTGATGTGATAATATTCATAATAAGGCTGCGTGGTCAAACCCTCGAATCGGCTACCATGGTGGAGGGGGTTCCATATCGATTCTAATTACGAATACAACGAGATCGACGTTGATTTGAAATGGTCAGAATCGATATAAACCTTTAGCCTCTCTTGATAGCCGTTTCGGTAGTGTCACTGTCCGATCCTGATTTCGTTCCCCGTCCTACTGGGCGGTGTTTCGATCCCATGGGGGTACGAAATTATTATCAACTAAAAATTCCCCCTCGGTACATTTATGAAAATATATCAATTCCGAGGTAGAGCGAATATGATATTAAAGGATATTTGTAGCTCGAATGATTTATATGAATCACGGTGATGTGATAAATATTCATATATATATATATATATATATATATATATATATATATATATATATATGTGTGTGTGTGTGTGTGTGTGTGTGTGTATAAAATAAAGGTTTTTGCCACGAAGGAAAAATGAAAAGCGAGATAGCAGAGCACTTTCAGTTTAGTGCGACCCTTTACTCAGGCACAACTGATCGTACAGAGGGAAAACATAGTCAAAGTAGGCTTACTATCCAAACTGACATTACAAAATTAGCAATAAGGTCGATTTCACTCTACAGAAACGAGGAAACGCCTGTGGGCAGGATAAGCGAATTTTTAGGCAGCCACACCTTGGAGGATCACACATGTGTTCAAACAGATGATTCATCCAGAAAACAATACATTTTGAAAAAACAAGGAGGCATATACAATTTATTACCATGAAATTTACAAAAATGTTCCCCCAAAAAATTATTAATGAAAAGACGAAAAAAAGGATATAAATATATCGAGCAAGAGAGAGAGAGAGAGAGAGAGAGAGAGAGAGAGAGAGAGAGAGAGAGAGAGAGAGAAATAATAACTATATACATGTGGGGACTAATTAATTAGTAGTTTCATTCATTTTAAGGTCCTTCATAAACATTTTACAAATATACGGGTCCAAATGGTACAATCCCAGACTAAAATTTAGGTTGTTTTTTTTTATTAGGTGATTTGTAGAATTGCTGATTCAGGTAAATTTCTTGAAACATAATCATTAGATCTAGCAATTACCGAGGTATCACCCCAATTAATACAATGAGATTTTTCACTCAGATGGATAAACAGTGCATTTGAAGTCTGGGCTGTTCTAACTGAATACATATGCTGCTTAATCCGAACACATAAATTTTTTACTAGACTGACAACGTAAAACGATGGGCAATCCTTACAAGGAATTTTGTAAATGATGTTGTTATTGTTACGGGACTATTCTTAATTAGCAATATCTTTGATGGTATTGTTATAAGACGAACACTACATTGACATTAAACGATTTAAATATTGATTTTATGGTTTCAAATCCACGAAAGTAAGGCAAGCTAAGTACATTTTTAGGCATTTCTTTTTCATTACTAGCAACACTATAAAACTTTTTGTGAGCTTTTTGATAACATAAATCAATTATATGAGGTGGGTAGCAGAGATAGTTTCCTATCTTTTTTATGTATTCTATTTCTTGGTCAAGATATTGTGGACTCGTGATACGCAAGCACGTAGGAACATAGAAGAAAAAATTGAAATTTTAATAATAAGATGGTGGCCAGAATTAAAATGTACCATATGTTAAATTACTTGTGGGTTTTCTGTAAATACTGAATTTACACTGGAAAGATTCTCTATGTATTAATACATCGAGGAAAGGATGACATTGTTATTTTCAATTTCAACAGTGAATTTTATGGATGGTACTAAATTATTCAATTTAGACAATAAATCATTTACATCGATACCAACAGGTAAGACTACTAAAGACGTCATCTACTATCTGTACCATTTTAAGGGGACAAGTGTGATATTCGGGAGGTGTTTTTCAAAAAATTTCCATATATAGTTTGAAAGGAGAGGTGATAAAGGGTTACCCATGGCC
>NC_087218.1:51962600-51965100 GCF_015104395.2 Macrobrachium nipponense
GAGTTTGAATAGAAAATGCGCCTTAGTCAACATACAAAAAGGCAAAGTAACGAGAACAGAAGGGATAAAGAACTACCAGATGGGGAGCAACATCACACACAATAGTTGAGGGACAGGATACAAATACCTGGAATAATGGAAGGAGGGGATATAAAACACCAGGAGATGAAGGACACGATCAGGAAAGATATATTGGCAGAGACTCAAGGCGATACTCAAGGTCAAAACTCAACGCCGGAAATATGATACAAGCCATAAACACATGGGCAGTGCCAGTAAATCAGATACAGCGCAGGAATAGTGAATGGACGAAGGCAGAACTCCGCACCATAGATCAGAAAAAACCGGAAACATATGACAATACACAAAAGCACTACACCCAAGAGCAAATACAGACAGACTATACATAACACGAAAGGAAGGAGGAGAGGACTACTAAAGTATAGAGGAACGCGTCAATATCGAGAACAGAGCACTGGGGCAATAATCTGAAAACCAGTGAAGACGAGTGGCTAAAGAGTGCATGGGAAGAAGGACTAATAAAGTAGACGAAGACCCAAAAATATACAGAGACAGGAGAATGACAGACAGAACAGGAGGACTGGCACAACAAAACCAATGCACGACAATACATGATGACAGACTAAAAAGAACTAGCCAGCGATGACACATGGCAATGGCTACAAGGGAGAGCTAAAGAAGGAAACTGAAGGAATGATAACAGCTGCAGCAAGATTCAGGCCCTAAGAAACGAAATATGTTCAAAAAAGAACGATAGACGGAAATAACATCTCTCCCATATGTAGGAATGCAATACGGAAAAATGAAACCAATAAAACCACATAGCAAAAGCGAATGCCTGGCACTTTGCACAGAACCAGTACAAAAAGAGGCATGATTCAGTGGGAAAAAGCCCTTCACTGGAGCCGTGCAAGAAAACGTCAGCTACCTTGCAGTAATAAGTGGTACGAGCACCAACCTGAGGGAGTGATAGAAAACGATTAGGCAAAGATCCTCCGGACTATGGTATCAGAACGGATAGGTGATACGTGCAAACAGACCAAACTTGACGTTTGATTGACAAAGTCAAGAAGAAAGTATCACTCATTGATGTCGCAATACCATGGGACACCAGAGTTGAAGAGAAGAGAGGGAAAAAATGGATAAGTTTATCAAGATCTGAAAATAGAAATAAGAAGATATGGGATATGCCAATGGAATCGTACCCATATCATAGGAGCACTAGGCACGATCCCAAGATCCCGAAAAGGAATCTGTAAAACTAGAGGCTGAAGGTTGCTCCAGGACTCATGCAGAAGAGTGTGATCCTAGAAACGGCACACATAGTAAGAAAAGTGATGGACTGCCTAAGGAGGCTATAGGATGCAACCCGGAACCCACACTATAAATACCACCAGTCGAATTGGAGGACTGTGATAGAGCACAAATAATAATAATAATAATAATAATAATAATAATAATAATAATAATAATAATAATAATAATAATAATATAATAATAATAATAATAATAATAACAATACTTTTACGGGTTTGATTGAAAATAATGGCTATTTTCAGCCACGTTTTATTTTGAATGGAAGTTTCTCTATTATTATTATTATTTACTGATTTTCTTTTCTGTACTCAAATTGGCTATTAAAACGCGAAATGGGGATTCATGTAAAAAAACGTGTTATCTATTAAATACAGTAAATAATAATAATAATAATAATAATAATAATAATAATAATAATAAATACCACTTTTACTCATATCCACATTTTCTCTTCTTTCGGATCTTCTCTTAAGTCATCTATTCCTTGCATTCATAATCAGCATTCACACTTATCTTGCCAAACATTCACTTTTCACGCTTCAGGGGGGACGCACTGGGGCTGGGTTGGGGTTTGGGAGGGCGGGATGGGGGCGGGGGAGTGGAGGGGGGGGTGTTTAGGGGTGGATCTAGGTTAGGAGAAAAAATCTGATTCAATAATTTGGTTCTAACGTCGCTACTCGTGTCCGCTTCATTTCGACCTGGACTTCAACGTCACGTAAGTAGTTATCACTGCAGTTTTGATAAAAATAGGTACTTGGTGCTTAAAAGTGAGTATGTATTCTTTATATTGTGGAAGGTGATTTAGCCTTGTGGTTTTCGCTTGAAATTATTAGCCCTTTGCCCCCTCTCCCCCCGGCGTCTATAGTACAAGCTCTTTGGGGATGACCGTAACTGGAAACAAAAGACTGTCAATATCATAAAGACAATGAATCCCAAGAAATATGAATCCTAGATAACGATCCCCGAAAACCCTTTGGGGGAGGGAAGATCCATTACTTTATCTTATGAATCAAGCAGCTTATAAAAGAATGGGCAGAAATAGTTTTATTATTATCACGTCCAGCCTCCAACCAGAGGCCAGCGGAGCGCCTGTCAGCCAGACCTAAATTATCCAGCTTCCAGGAACTCGAGGCTCAAGTTTTAAGAATTGAATTCCAATTAT
>NC_087218.1:51970100-51975100 GCF_015104395.2 Macrobrachium nipponense
TAAAGTAGAGTTAATGTGGAAAAAGTTTTCTTGAGTCTCTAGAGTTAATGTGGTAAAGTTTTCTTGAGTTTCTAGATTAATGTGTTTTAGTTTCTAGAGTTATAGTGTAAGGTTTTCTTTTTTTGAGTCTCTAGAGTTAATGTGGTAAAGGTTTTCTTGAGTTTCTAGAGTTAATGTGGTAAAGTTTTCTTGAGTTTCTAGAGTTAATGTGGTAAAGGTTTTCTTGAGTTTCTAGAGTTAATGTGGTAAAGGTTTTCTGAGTTTCTAGAGTTAATGTGGTAAAGGTTTTCTTGAGTTTCTAGAGTTAATGTGGTAAAGGTTTTCTTGAGTTTCTAGAGTTAATGTGGTAAAGTTTTCTTGAGTTTTCTAGAGTTAATTTGGTATAAGTTATTTTGATCTCTTTCTCCTAGAGTTAATGTGGTAAAGTGTTCTTGAGTTTCTAGAGTTACGTGGTAAAGGTTTTATCTGCGTTTTCTTTAGAGTTAATGTGGTTAAGTTTTCTTGAGTTCTAGTAATGTGGTAAAGTTTTTTTCTGAAAAGGTTTTTTAGAGTTGTAAATGTGGTAAGTTTTCTTGAGTTTCTAGAGTTAATGTGGTAAAGTTTATTTGAGTCTCTAGAGTTAATGTGGTAAAGTTTTCTTGAGTTTCTAGAGTTAATGTGGTGAAATTGTTCTTGAGTTTCTAGAGTTAATGTGGTAAAGTTTTTAGAGCTAATGTGGTAAAGGTTTTCATGAGTTTCTAGAGTTGATGTGGTAAGTTTTTCTTAAGTTTCTGAGTAGATGTGGTAAAGATTTTTTTTGAGTTTCTAGAGTTAATGTGGTAAAGTTTTTTTTTAGTTTCTAGAGTTAATGTAGTAAAGTTTTCTTGAGTTTTTGAGTTGATGTGGTAAAGTTTGTCTTGAGTTTCTAGAGTTAATGTGGTAAATGTTTCTTGAGTGTCTATAGTTAATGTGGTATAGTTTCCTTGAGTTTATAGAGCTAATGTGGTAAAGGTTTTCTGGAGTTTATAGAGTTAATGTGGTAAAGGTTTTCTTGAGTTTATAGAGTTAATGTGGTAAAGGTTTTCTTGAGTTTCTAGAGCTAATGGTAGTAAAGGTTTTCTTGAGTCTCTGGAGTTAATGTGGTAAAGGTTTTCATGAGTTCCTGAGTTGATGTGGTAAAGTTTTCTTGAGTTTCTAGAGTAATGTGGTAAAGTTTTTTGTTTCTAGAGTCAATGTGGCAAAGATTTTTTGAGTTAATATGGTAAGTAATTGGAGTCGACGGTTTTATATACTATACAGTAATGAGAGTTTTGTCTGGTCCACTGCTGGTATAGCGGTTAGCTTGTTGAAATGCCACTTGGATATAGCGGGTTCGCGTCTCCCCCCATGCGATGAAAAATCACTGGCTCTGTATCACGATCAGCTACTGCTTAAATTTCAAGTGAATAGCCCCTTTATTGCGCTTGTGTCAAGTGGATAGGTTTCGTCTACTGAAATAATAATAATAATAATAATGATAATAATAATAATAAATTTGTTGATGAAACGAGGGAATGTTAAGTTAAATCAAAATATGCAATGCAGTCAGAGTCTGTGACAGCCGTATAATAAAGCTGAAAGCCTGTACACTTTTATGTCTTGGAAGTTTCACCTGACAAAATAAAGGAACTGTATGTGCTTCCAAACTACGTAGAACGGTACCTACTGCTTGATAAACAGACTTGTGGTGGGTAAGAAATGCAACTTACGTTTTACACATTACCTGTCTGAGTAGGTAATATTTTGATTTTTTAATATTTTTTCACCACAAAATTATCTGTTGGACTTTTATGGTCAATAGTGAAGCTGATCCAGCATGTCACTTAACAGATGCTTTACAGAAATGCAGAAACGTGCTAAAACATTTGGAAAGGCTGGTATCAAGGAATCTCTCCGGAGGATAGTTAGACTGGTAACAAAAACGTAGACTTATATTTAATGTCTCTGTAGGATACCTTGACACCAGGGACCAGTTTCGGATAATTGTACAGAATCAGTAAATGGCAGTAAGTGATTATGGCATCAAGGAGGCCAGCTTTAGGTACCTGTACAGAACCAGTAACTGACAGTAAGTATGGCATCAGAAGAGAATTCTATGATCTTTGAAAGGAAATGCGTCCTTGAAAAAGCCAGGACAATTAAAAAAAGTAGTTGGCACAGCTAGAACACCATGATCAGGTTCATAAAATGCATATTTTTAGCTTGGTACTGACGGATTGCTAAGTAAAACAGTCTGTGGAATAAAGAAAAAATCCACTGTTATACAGTAGACTGAATCCACAATTATAGTAAACTGGGTTACTGTGTGCAAGACAAATTTCTTTGCTTTTGTCTTTTACATAGTAATCCAGTTTACTTTATAATTGTGGACTTTTATTACACAATGAGAGCATTATTATTGCTTGTACCGGATACGTTATGTTCAGATCAATAATTTAGGACTTGCAAGTCTTACGCCATCCTTGTGCAAGGTTAGATTGCTGACAGGTTTTTGATTTGTGAAAGCAATGACGAGGTCTGTATGAGTGTTGCTGGCAGGTGTTGGCGGTGATGTGGGGCGGAGTATTTCAAGATTTCTAACAGGGTGGAAGTTTTAGAATCTGATGGTAATTTATGTTTTACTTACTCTTATTGAATCTCTCATATCAAGGAATGTTTATTGCTGTAACTAATTGTGAAGGACTTTTTGAAGATTGTTATACAGTGAGTAAAAATATGACCTAAGGTTGTTTCCTGGTAATTCAAAAGGCCTTAACTTTTGTCCCCAAAAAATTGTATACTCAAGGAAATATTGTTCAAGCTTAAGAGTAGAGGAAGGTGAACACAAGTTGGTACTTTGAAGTGTCAAGTATATACTAATAGCAAATTGTAAGGTTTTCAAGAAGAATAGTTCCGTACAAATGTGTATATAAGACATTAGGACCAAGGACCAATTTGAGACTTTCTCATAGCAACTGTCTTTACAAGAGGTCTTTGTTGTGTTCCAGCTGAAATTTCAAAGCAGAATTTTAGAAGTATGGTGAAAGAGATGATAAAATGAAGGTTACAGTGCCAGGATTCTGCAATGTACTCAGATTTAAGGAAATTTAAGATAAAACAAAGTGTTTTAAAGAAGGAGGGTTGAGGATCAGTTTAAGACTTCGCTAAAAGATCTTGTAGGGAAGATGCGAGTGAAGAATATTTGTGGATTCAGAGCTTGAACTTTTAAAGATAGTTTGGCCGATAACAAACTTAAATTTCAGTTAAAGTTTATGTGAGATACTCAGATCAGGATCAGTGAGTGTTAACGTTTTGGCATACAAGCCTGTTAAGGTTTGTTAAACTGAGGACAAATCTAAGACTTCAAAGTAAGGCCCTGGAAAAATATATAATAAGGGGCAGTGTAAGGTCTTATATAGTAAGACTAAGGATGAATTTAAGCTTGCAAAAGGTGGTTCCAGTAAATATTGATACCAAGAACCTTTCTATGGTTTCAGTGTACAGACTTACGAGTGATAGCACAAGGGGCCCATTTTAGGACCAAAAGTAGACATTTTTTTAAGACAGGCTGATTGATAACTAGCTTTAGGAAACAATGTATGGTGTACATAGGTTGGTAAGAATCCGAACCAGTATAGCATTCCAGAGTGCATTAGTCTTTGAAGGGTAATGAATCTAAGAGCGAATTTTATCATTGGGATTGTGTGTGTAGGCTGAACTTTGGAACGTTAAATTATTGCGAGATGGTCGTAACTCCAAAACTTATCCCGAGTCTCCCTTCTGGAAGAAATCTACACGAAAGACAGTTCCAGTATTCCCTTCAAGATGCTCCGAGGTATAATGAGAAGTTTCCGGTTTCAAAACACGTATTGAACACGAATGAAGGGACTAATAAACAGAACAGTTAAAGCAAAAATTGCTCTGGAACCAATTCACATACTTCAGTAAAAATGTGCGTCTCGTTCAATACAAACTGTTTAATAGAAGATGCTTGTTATCAATTTACTTTTTTTTTTATTGAATAGACACCAAGAAAATGAAATGCAAGAAGACTTTTTAACTATTCAGATTTGATTGGCACTCTTTTTCATCTTATTCTTCTTCTTCTTCTTTTTCTAGTTTTCAAGATAAACTAGTCATTCTCTAGTCATTGGCGTCCACAAAATGGCAAATTTACAACTAATACCTATATAGTCTATCACACTTCTGTCGCTGTATTCAAGTTCAGGATTGACGTTAATAAATTAATCTCATGTTTCAACGGTCTACAAAAATATATTTCCTTTTAAAATCCTTCAGTTTATGGTAATTCAGTTTTGTTTCCAACTCTTCGACGCTTCAGCGAGTCATCACCACCGTCCAAACTTTCTTTCCGTCGTGGGATATTCCAGGTTTGTTGTCCCCGAGAACAATTACAGTTCGTTTGTTCAGTTCATCACTGGCAAGTAACTTACAGTCTCAGGACGCTGGGAAGCCAGTAACTTACAGCCTCGGGAGTCTGGAAGCCAGTAACTTACAGCCTCGGGAGTCTGGAAGCCAGTAACTTACAGTCTCGGGAGTCTGGAAGCCAGTAACTTACAGCCTCTGGAGTCTGGAAGCCAGTAACTTACAGCCTCTGGAGTCTGGAAGCCAGTAACTTACAGCCTCTGGAGTCTGGAAGCCAGAAACTTACAGCCTCGGGAGTCTGGAAGCCAGTAACTTCCAGCCTCGGGACGCTGGAAGCCATTCACAAAATCCCAGTTTCTTAGTCACTCCATGCCACTGTCTGTTCCAGCCATTTCCCTGGAAAGTTTCCGAGTGGCCAAAATACGCACACCTTCAGAACATTTTCTAGAGATGATTTGAATAATGAGCATTTATTTTATATATATTTTTTATAAAGGTTTCTTCGAAAGGTCTTGAGACCCCGCGAATGTTTAGTATTATATACACGTGCATGCACAGTCTGGAAAGTAGTACATCCAGCACACGCGAACTTGTTTTCTGTTAGGCTTTATATATTT
>NC_087218.1:51980100-51982600 GCF_015104395.2 Macrobrachium nipponense
CATTTTCTGTTTGACAAAACGGCCCCCGGGCCATAACACTTTGTTGACAGATACCAAAATCAAACCACTACCTGACGAAGAGATACCAGGTCTATAGATTCCCTTCTGAAGACGCCTGACCTGACCTGAGCTGACATGGCTTCTACATTCTCTTTTTGACAAAACTGGTCCTAGCCATAGCAAATCAAACCACTAACTGACTAAGAGATACCAGATCTACAATTCCCTTCTGAAGAGGCCTGACCTGACCTGACCTGACCTGAGCTGACATGGCTTCTACATTCTCTTTTGACAAAATGCCATACCAATTTTTTAACAGATACCAAAACCAAAGCACTACCTGACGAAGAAATACCAGATCTAAAATTCCCTTCTGAAGAGGCCTGACCTGACCTGACCTGAGCTGACATGGCTTCTTATCATCAAGAAATACCAGACCACGTAACACACCTCCCTCTGATAAAGGAACATCCTGACTTGACCTGACCTGACCTGAGCTGACATTAGCTTCTTATCATCAAGAAATACCAGACCACACAACACACCACCCTCTGATAAAGAAACATCCTAACCTGACCTGACCTGCCCTGACCTGAGCAGGGACATGGTGCCAAGACACACCTCGATCTTCAACTGACCGTTTAGTACGTGTAGCGTGACCGAGGCCGTCGGTAGGCTGGCAGGGACGCAGGTGTACGACCCCTGGTCCCTAGGCGACGCCGTGGTGATGATGAGTGTCCCTATCGTCGTGTCGTCGGAGATTCGCTCGACGAAGACCTGGCGTCCTCCGGTGAGTTCCTCCGCCAATACGCGGTCGGTGCCCTGCCGAGGAATGGTGAGGATTAAGGGGGAGTTTTCTGTTTTGTGGGATGCATTATTCTTTTATTTATTTATTTATTTTTTTGGTATTCAAAAGATTTTTTTTATTGTTAGTCATTAAATGAATATTCATCATTTTGTGGGATGCATTATATATTTCTTTTATTTATTTATTTATTTAGATTTTGGGGGGGCATTTCAAAAGATTTTTATTTTGTTATTGTTAGTCATTTAATTAATATTCCTCAGTGCGTAGTTTAACAATGAATAAACATACTACACATTGACGCATTCAGTTTTACACAGCTGAATCACTGATAGGTACCTTGTACAGAAAACTTACCACAGCAATCACTACTTTATACATAATAAATATTAATATATATATATACTTATATATTATATATATAGAATATATATCTCTCGGGGTATATATATAGTAGTATATAGAGTGTTTTAATACTACATATTATATATTATATAATATATATATCTATCTATCATACATACTATCTATATATCTATATCAATATCTATATATATATCTATATATTATATTATATATATTCTATATATATATAGTATATTATATTATGTCTAAAATTATATAATTATATTATTTATATAGAGTATAATATATATATCTATTATTTATACCTGAATCACGAAAGGTTAGGAACGTGATAAATCCATAAAATAAAGATATATGCCACAAAAGGAAAATAAACGTACCGGAGTTCTCTGCGAGACCTTTCGACGTTAAACGTCCTTTACTACAGGAAAATAAACGGCGTGAGTATTCTGCGAGACCTTTCGACGTTAAACATTCTTTACTAAGCTTAGTAAAGGACGTTTAACGTCGAAAGGTCTCGCGGCTACTCCGTCGTTTATTTTCCTTCGTGGCATATATCTTTAATATATATTTATACACACACACACACAACACACACACACATATATATATATATATATATATATATATATATATATATATATATATGCTTATACAAAATGAAATTGAACAACAACTGCTTCATGATATGTTATTCAATATATATAATATATATATATATATATATATATATATATATATTATATTTATATTATATATATTTATATATATATAAACAATACAATGGCATCACCAAATACTTTACAGAAATACAACACAAGAACGTGGAATCAAGAACCCTTTTCATTGTTAGATATTATCTATACACATTCAAATGCTCACATACCCTTACAATGTTCATCACCTGTAAATCCACTAACATCTCCGTCCGCGTATGCATTTATAAATACACGAGATAGCTGGGATCGTATTTTTTTTTTAGCATTTTAATACCTATTTTAAAACCCCGAAAATGATACGCGCTGACCGCCCAAAAAGAGCACAATATGATATCTCTTTGACAATCATATCAGATCGTGATCGAATCAGTACGGAGATAACATCATTAATCACCAATGGAAAAATAATTACATCCAGGTTCATCAGACTTGCTGTACTGTACTTGAAATGGGTATTTCGTGTCAGTGAACTAAAATAAATAATTTTTCTATTTCTATATTTTATGCATTTTGCGATTTTTTTTATTCATTAGTTAGGAAGAAAGTGGAGTTGTTTTCTATATAATATGCATGTTACTTTTTTATGAATAATAAATGTTTTTTTTTTTTT
>NC_087218.1:51987600-51990100 GCF_015104395.2 Macrobrachium nipponense
TATGAATGAAATTAATAGCACAAATCAAAGCCCAAAGCCGCACGAACACACAGACAAAAGACAACTTCTCGAGGCACTCACTGACGACGTGGAATTGTACGAAGTGGCTCATCTTGGGCTCAGTCGATATTTGGCACTCGTACCGCCCGTCGTCTCGTTCCTGCACGTACTTCACCTGCAGCGTCCACGTCTCCGTGTCCTCCTCGTGCCACGCCTGGAACCGCTCGTCGGCGATGAAGGTGTACCGGTCCACCGTCAGGATGTGCGAGTCGCGGCTCCTGATCCAGGATATCTGGAATGGTCGAATAGGGGAATGAGAGTTGGAATAGGACTAGGTGTGAATAGGTTTATGAGAGTTAGACTAGGATTAGGTGTGAATAGGAGAATGAGAGTTGAATGAGAGTTAGACTAGGCTTAGATCTAGGTGTGAATAGGAGAATGAGAGTTAGACTAGGCCTAGATCTAGTGTGAATAGGAGAATGAGAGTTGGACTAGGACTAGTACTAGGTGTGTGGATAGGTGAATGAGAGTTGGACTGTGCTAGGTGCTGACAGGTGAATGACAGTTGTACTAGGACTAGGTGCAAATAGGTGAATGAGAGTTGAACTAGGACTAGGTGCTAGCAGGTGAAGGAGAGTTGGACTAGGACTGAGTAGGTTAAATAGTGAATTAGGTGAATGTAAATTGCTCTAGGACTAAGACTAGGACTAGATGCAAATAGGTAAATGAGAGTTGAATAAGACTAGGACTCAATTGGTTCAATTATGAAATAGGGAGATAAACCCCTATTAATGTGGAACAAGCCTATACAGGATCCACTGACTTGAAGGGTGAAATAGATAACCCAAGGATACACCATAATGATTCAGGAGGCAGCATCCTACGTATATCCCCAATTAAATATGTTAATGTCAGGTAGAGAGGCCTAGGACCCTATACTATATCAGTATCAGGTACGTCCATATTAGGCACCTGACTCGTGTATTCCTGACCACCACCAGTATTATGGACGATTTCCAAATGTTGGTCAGTAGAATTTCCAGACCCAAACTTTAATTAAGGAACCATTAAACTGGAAAGCGTAATTAAAGCAACTTTGGTGTTTAAGTTTGCTCGTTGGCTTTTTAAGGTCTTCCTGAAAACCGGGAGATATCCTGCCTGTAAAATACATGTGTAAATAATTTGTGAAGTAAAAAAATGATTTTCTATTTGGACTCTTCCCGCACAGAAGAGAGACGAATAAATAGTCAGCTGAAAAATTTGCAGCTCTAATTTAAACGCATCGTGAACTTGCAGGGACATATTTAACGCGAGAGAGACAGGAGACGTTTGAGAGCTGAGAGACAGAAAGAGACATCTATGGCCTGAGAGACAAGAGACGTTTGAGAGCTGAGAGACAGAAAGAGACATCTATGGCCTGAGAGACAGAAGAAGATGTCTCTAAGACTTGAGAGACAGAAAGAGACATCTATGGCCTGAGAGACAGAAGGAGATATCTCTAAGAATTTGAGAGACAGAAAGAGACATCTATGGCCTGAGAGACAGAAGGAGATATCTCTAAGGACTTGACAGAAAGAAAGAGACATCTATGGCCTCAGAGACAAGAGTCGTTTGAGAGCTGAGAGACAGAAAAGATTAGTATGTGACCTGAGACACAGGAGATATCTAAGACTTGGGAGACAGAGACGTCTGAGTCTGAGAGAGACACGAGAAATAGCCATTTACGACTTAAGAGACATAGAGGGAGGAGACGTTCGACTGTGGAAGATCTCAGGCACACAACATTGACGTAGTACCCTTCGAGCACGAGTTCTCAAACTTAGAATGGAGAGAGAGAGAGAGAGAGAGAGAGAGAGAGAGAGAGAGAGAGGTACAAAAATTGAATTAAAAATCTGTCTGGAAATACTGTTGCGTATCTTATAGAAAATACAAGAAGAATATTCATAAAATGATTCTGTCTTTATTATATGAAATGCGAAGAGAATGTATTTACAATAATTTATAACAATATAGAAATATTCCAAGATATTTACCTATTAAAAGAATCTTGAAAACGGAACAACAGGACACTGAGAGAACCTTTGAAAATAGGTGAATTACGAAGAGAACGCAGAAGCTGAAGCAATAGAAATGGTGAATGGGAAGAGGAAATGAATAACAAAAGGACAAGAAAAACCCAAGATAGGATTAAGAACTTATCAGAAGACGACGTAAGCAAAGAGAAAATTATAATTATATCAAGAAATATTTAGGTGAACGGAAGAAATCCAATAATGATAAGAAAATCAAGCAGAATAAACTGAAGGAAAATGAATGAATAAAGATGAAGGAGAAGAGAAAGACGACATTGAAAAAAAGCACGATAAACTGAAGGAAGATTAAAGAACAAAGATGGAGAAGAGAGGGACGACATTGGAAACAAAAAGAAGGATGTCCAGAAAGAATTAGAAGTGATAAGAGAAAACGAACACAATAAACCGACAAAAATTAACAATGTAAC
>NC_087218.1:51995100-52005100 GCF_015104395.2 Macrobrachium nipponense
ATGAAATAACCTTTGCCTGAACTTTTGGTATAAATTACTTCTTGCCCCGTAACTCGTCATATATAATAATTACTTCTTGCCCCGTAACTCGTATAAAAAAATTATCCTACTTCTTGCCCCGTAACTCATATGAAATAATTAATTCTTGCACCGTAATTCGTATTCGCAATCGAGTTTTCTGCGCAGCGTATAATGTCGTATGAAAGTCTCATCCACAGCACGGTGGTGGCCTGTATTGTTGTGACACCTATAGAGGTGCTAGACGCACGGGCATGGCTAACTTTAACCTTAAATAAAATAAATCTGAGGATAGAGGGTTGCAATTTAGCATGGTTAATAATTGGAGGGCTGATGGTCAACGTAGCAATTTGCAGCCCTCTAGCCTCGGTAGTTTTCGAGATCTGAGGGGCGGACAGACAAAGTCTTCTCTATGATAGTTTTCTTTCACAGAAAACGGAAAACTGGCGCCCGACTTCATCAAGGAAATCAAACGGAAAATAACAAAAGCCCAATTTTCTCGGTTCGCGATAAAAACTGTGTTTTGACACCGAAATAAATCGTTGCTTTTAAGGAGAGGCGGAAAGTTTTGCGAAGGGAAAGAGGGAAAAAGTCCAAGGCGAAGACCACTACACACACACACACACACACCACAACACACACTTCAGACACAGACACACAGCAACCACTAATTCAGAAGACATTTATCTCGGTTCCCGAAATGAAATGGAACCGGAATGGTTCCTAACGCACCGGTTCGAATGGTGCCAATTCCCTCTCTTTCTTTTCTTATTTTTTTATTTCTAACCCACGAAATGTCTTTTTCTTCTTCTTTTGCTTTTCTCTCTCATTTTCAAACGAAAAGGAGGAAGCGCTTGAGAGGATTTTCTCATGAAGATGTGATTTGTATATAACATATATATATATATATATATAATATATATATATATATATATATATGATGTGTGTGTGTGTGTGTGTGTGTGTGTGTATATATATATATATATATATATATATATATATATATATATATATATATATATATATATATATATATATATATATATATATATATATATATATATATATATATATATATATATATATATATATATATATATATATATATATATATATATATATATATATATATATATATATATATATATATATATATATATATATGTGTGTGTGTGCCATCAGATAGCGGAAATCTTTATAAATTATCGCTACGAGAGATAGAGAGAGAGAGAGAGAGGGGTAGTTTAATTAATTACGTCTCCTCATCCTTAGCTCCAACAAGTGTAACAACGCCGGCGACTTAATTAATTACAAACTTCGTTATTTTGGACCCGAAAAGTCTCTGCGGGGAAGCTCGGCGACTCTGATAAAGTTTCCCCAAGTCATTGATAAAGACGATTTATAATATACTGACTGTCCAGCGACTATCGTGATTCCTCGTAATTGGTTGACAGATATGCGATTTCTTCCTCGTAATTGATAGCGATTTATTCCCCGTAATTGATAGCGATTTATTCCTCGCGATGAATGGAATGGTTATTTTTTTGCTGTAGTTACTGCAGTTGTCATTTATTTAATTAAAATAATTGTGATTTGTTTTCCGTAATTAATGAGTTGTGATATCTTCCCCGTAATTGATAGCGATTTATTCATCGCGCTGAATGGAATGGTTGTTTTTCTTTTTTTTGCTGTAATTGCTGATGTGGTGATTTTTTAATTAAAGTAATGGTGATTTATTTTCCGCAATTAAGGAATTGTGATATCTTCTTTGTAATTGATAGCGATTTATTGCTCGCGATAAATGGAATGGTTATTGTTTGTTGTAATTAATATAGTGGTGATTTTTTAAATTAATGGCATGGTGATTTATTTTCCGTAATTAATATGGAATGGTGATTTCTTCAATTAATGGAATGGTGATTTCTACAATTGCTGAAATTGTCATTTCTTCCCTGTAATTGATGGACAGGTGATTTCTTTCCTGTAATTAATGGGGTATTGATTTCCTTTCCGTAATATATGGAATGGTGATTTATTCCACAAATGGTATGGTGATTTATTTCCATAAATAATGGAAGGGTGATATCTTCCCTATAATGAATGGAATAGTGATTTATTTTTCCATAATGTATATTATAATAATAATAATATATATAATATATATTATATATATTATAAGTACTATTATATCTATAAATCTATATAAATCATATATATTCATATACCTATATAGTTATGATCTATCTATCTAATCTAAATCTATCTATCTTATATAAATATATTAATATATAATAAATTATATATATAAATATAAATAATAATATATATTATATAATTGTGGTATAATAATGTGGTTTGTGTTATAATTTAATTTATATAATAATATATAATATATATTATATACATATATATATATGTTATATATATATATCGTAATATATATTATATAGTAATATACTTGCGATAAAATATACATACACATATACATATAAATATATATAAAATATATAAATAAATATAGAATATACTATATATAGTATATATATATATTATTATAATAATTCAACGCAATGCATTATAGTAGTAATTGCCCAGAAATGATATCACAAACAAAAACTCAATTAGTTTGCAAACACCTACACAGATACAAACACACACAAGGAAAACGGCAAATATCTTGGATTCCAGAAAAAAAAACATAAAGAAAAATGAGAGAGCAATTTCGTTCAAACCAATCGGTAATTGGTTCCTTGCTCTAATTTGCTACCCTGAAAATTGCCCCGTATGTCGCAAAGGCAGCGATATTGCCTTGCGAATTTATCCTAGTGGGGTGGGGGGGGTGGGGTGGGGGGAGGCTGTAGGTAGCAGCTACCTGACACACCCACCACGACCCCCTATTTCTACCTGTCCCTAATGACAGGTAAAGAACGAAAAGATAGGTACAGCCCTCTCTCTCTCTCTCTCTCTCTCTCTCTCTCTCTTTTTAACGACCGGAAACTGACAGCGGCGATTGCCCGGCTACCTCGTTATTCGCTGTTTGCGGTAATCGCGGCCAGCGATGTATTTACCCAGGAATGTCCGTGAGACTGAAATGTCTCTTGTAGGAGGGTAGGAGGGTTGGGCGGCGGTTGAGGGGGCGGGTTTAGAATTCTGGGTGGGGCAAGATGTCAGTCTTACCGTCAGCCGGTTAAGGGATTTTGGGGAAACTTAATTAAGAGAGTCACTGAGAGTTGTGTGTTGTGTTTTTTGATGAGGATAGATATTATCCTCATTTATAAGGTTTACGAATATATTTTTTATTGATAAGGGTAATATTATCCTTATTTATAAGGGTAATATTTAGGAAAATGTCTGTTATCGATAAGAATGAATAATATCCTCATTTATATGAATAATGTTTACGGCAATACATTTTATTGATAAGGATAAATATCATTCTCATAAGGGTAATATTTACAGCAATATCTTCTATTGATAAGGATAAACATTATCCTCATTTATAAGGCTTGTATTTAAGAAAATATCATTCTGCCTGGAGATCCTAGGACTGACTCAAAGGATATCTTTTATCTTGCTTCTTCATCCTGTAGGATTTTCAATTGGACACCGAAAAAGGACTTGTATAAAGAGGTTCAGTGTTGCCTTTGATTTGCTAACCAGTTTTTTATATGTAAACTTTATAACTGAATATTTTCGTATTTAGTAGGAAGGAATGCAAAAAAAATATACAATTAATGAAAAGACATTATTTAAGCGATAAAAAATGTGCTAGAATGAAACATTATTACGTTTATTAAAACAGGCATGGGTCACATTCAGTACACAGGAAAGGAAGAGCAAAGTTATATAAATAAATATTACTTATTCTTAGAGGCATAAGCCTTGGGACTAGGTAGTAGGCTAAAGGTAAGTGTTTAATGAACGTCCAGCCCTCCATAACTTTGAACAATCTTGTTAATAATTAATAATACAACATAACTTTTGACAACCTTGTTGATGATTAATAATACATAACTTTGACAACCTTGTTAATAATTAATGATACAATATAGCTTTGACAACCTTGTTAATAATTAATGATACGACATAACTTTGACAACCTTGTTAATAATTAATGATACGACATAACTTTGACAACCTTGTTAATGATTGATAATACAACATAACTTTTGACAACCTTGTTAAGGATTAATAATGCAACGTAACTTTGACAACCTTGTTAGTAATTAATAATAAAACGAGTAAGAATCGAGTTTTCTGCAGATTGTATAATATGTGAGAGCCGTGGCCTTGAAGCTTTCAGCCACTGCGCAGTGGCGGCCTGTCCTATAACGTTGCCAGATGCATGATCATGGCTAAATTTAACCTTAAATAAGATAAAAACGACCCAGGCTAGGGGGCTGCAATTTGGTATATTTGAAGATTGGAGGGTGAAAGATTAACATTCCAATTTGCAGCCCTCTAGCCTCAATAGTTTTTAAGATCTGAGAGCAGACAGAAAAAGCGCAGATGGACCGACAAATGGCCATCTCAGTACCTTTCTGAGTACAGAAAACTAATAAATAGAAGAAATTCAAGTCTAAACTACCCATTAACTCTATAGTTTACATATTTCTTATATATATATATATATATATATATATATACTATATATATATATATATATATATGTATATATATATATATATATATATATATATATATATATATATATATATATATATATATATATATATTTTATATTTGGTTAACTCTTCCAACTTCACACCCCAAACACCGAAGGCTACGTGTACAGACGGCCAACGAAGAATTGGCGTAGTTTCTTAATTCATTGTTCGTTATGGAAATATTGCCATATGGCAGGTGCCAGATTATTTACTTAACAATAAATAACATTTCCTTTCAGAGTGCTATACTTGAAATAATTCACATTAGAAACTGAGTAGACTTATTCACCGTATTTAAAGATATATTTTTTGCAAAGTAGGAAAATATATACCGATGGGTCCACGATTTCTAATTTTATTCTCAACTCTAGCTTCGTACAGCATACCGAAGATTTTGAAGTTGGCTTGCTTTGCTTCCGCTCGAGTCTTGAACTCAATACATGTCGTATGCTGCACTGGGGTGTTGTCATTTCGTCTCCTACAGCCGATAAATAATACATCAAGGCGTTAACATTCTTTGAAAAACGATGTTTATTTAGTTTAAACTAATTTTGTCGTTTGATCAATAAAATAATTTGCATAACACATTTAGTGGGCCTAAATTGGACTTCTGATTTTCCCACACTGATTAGCCTAGTTCTATTTTCAGCAGCATACTCTCTCGGATACGTAATATTAATGAATATTTAAATCGACAATATAATGTATATATATATATATATATATATATATATATATATATATATATAATATATAGTATATATATATATATATATATATATATATATATATAATTATATATATATATATATATATATATAATATATATAATATGCAATATAAAAAACACTGTATCGTGCTTCTAAGAAATCAATAGAGGGATCCACAGTAATATCCTTGTTTATCGAGATATAATATATTTATTACAAAGCTTAAAGCTTTCGTCCATCCTCCTGTGGACTTGATCACTAAGCAAATGTCCACAGGAGGATGGACGAAAGCTTTAAGCTTTGTATAAATATATTATATCTCGATAAACAAGGATATTACTGTGGATCCCTCTATTGATATATATATATATATATATATATATAATATATATATATATATATTATATATATATAATATATACTATATATATATATTATATATATATATATATATTAAATCTATTTAATCGCTTTATTTGACTATTCCCGTTATTCTGGTTTTATTTAGCCATGTTCGCCTTTCTTCTTATCCTTTTCATAATTGCTTAACATAATTAACTCAGACCTAGCTATTCAAAGTCAAAAAGCAATCATAAAAAAAAAAAAATCAAACGTATATTAATTCAGTCTTATTTTTTATCGAATTCCTTGCATATCATCCTGTTTCATTTGGACACCTTGGGAAAGCTGTGGGAGTTCAAAAACTGACGAATACCATTAAGAAAGGCTTACTTTCCTTAAAGCTTTCTTAGGTTGATCTTTCTGTAGCTATTCATTTCTTCTAAATAGAAATTAATTCAAATTAGTTTCACATGTATACCTACTAGACATACTACCATAAGCATATCATAAGTAGCTGAAAGGATAGAAATATGAAAGGTGACGTTCTCGTTTAGGTCTATTTCTAGTTTTTTTTTTTTTTTTTTTTTTTTTTTTTTTTGTCTTTTTTTTTTTTTTTTTTCAAGAAAAACCTACTGCTTTAATCAAGGGTTGCTCTTTGACGGCTACAGGGTGTAACACGAGTGTATGCACATATTTTTTGAAATGGACTGATAGTTTTTCTTTGAACAGAAAATATTTTTGTTAAATAAACATGTATTTTAAGGCGTTCCGTTGTCGGTGCGGGGAATTTTAAAATAACCGTTATCATTAGTGATGTTTTTCACGAGATGGAGTTCGTAGTGAGAAGTCGGATCTAGTCGTCTGAGATGTAGAAGAGAGCGGAGGTGGCGTATAGGAGTGCTGGAAGGATTAGGCCGATGCTAATAAAGTATCTTCCAATAAAATGTATTCTTTAGGTTTTGAAGAAAAAAATGCATGCATCTTTGAAAACGCTTCCCTCCCTATCCGTGGTATTCACTGGCCACCGATAAAAAAAAAAAAAAAAAAAAAAACCAAAAAAAAAAAAAAAAAAAAAAAAAGAGTAAGCCTAGCTGAATCTCTCATCCATCAAAGATAAGTTTGCTTATTCATTAGACTTATTCATTAGACAACTATCAAAGACTTCAAGTGTAGATTTAAAAATCTCTTCCTCTCCATCTAAAGTATTCATCAGACACCAGTCATAAGCGTAGAGCTAGTTTATGATTCCTGGTTCAGCAATGTCGTGACGAGGCACTAGAATTCTAAGTTCACAAATGAATGTTGCTCAGCAACATTTACACTACTGTATTGTCTTGCTCTCATGTGGTGCTTCGAGGTATTCCACCTCTAGGCCCATGTTCTAAATTTTGCCGTTCTTTAAACAATTTTATTCATCCATGTATGACTCTCTCCGGTTTATTAAGCTTTCTTGATAGCTCTCCAACAGGAACTTGCACCGAATGCAGTGCAATAATTCTCTCGCTCATCGAGAGATGTTTCTTAGACCGATAAATGACACATTGACATTAGATTCCCGTGCACATCAACTCAAAAGGCAATATACGTGTGGTCCCCTGGTTCACACTGTTAAGATATCGTTTTTTTTTCATTTTGTTTTTAAATTTGATAGCATTTTGTGAGATTCCAATGTTTTCTGTAAAATTTAACAAATGGAATAGTTCAACTACCTTTAACTTAATATTGAAATGATAATTTAAGGACTATGTTTATGCGATACTACTAGTGATAGGTGTCTCCTATCTATTTGGTAATGTCTATCTATGGTTGTGATATGACGTTTTTTATCACTTCGTTTCGTTCACGTCAATTTTGCTTTATGGAAAATAGTTTTTACACAATAACATAACATAATGTTCTAAAGATATCAGTGACTGTTTTTAACGTCATTACACATGATTTCTTCCATCTTTGAAAAGAAAAATAGATAATAAGGCATGAATCGTGCGTCAGGCAGGTGAACGAAAAAATTATGAAAACTCTGCCACGAGTTTTTTGGCCGACAGTACATGCGTCCAGTAGAAATTATTCAAGGTGAAGAATAACTACGTATTTGTTAGCTTCCTCTCCACGTAGGGAAAGCTTCTAACCGAGCGTCAATGAGTTGTCGCTTATTCGCGTCAAAATTTTTTCGCGTTACACAAACGGGGAATTTGACCCGAGTTCCTCCATCGCTCGTGTCTGGTCGCGAGTGTGAAATCTTTTCCGTTCCGGAGAGAGACAAAAAATAAAAGATTTATTTTGTGGGGAAAGTCGACGGAACGACCAAATTAAAGATCTCCTCTAGTCTGCGCCGAGGAGAAAATTGAAAGAGAATGGGATTTTTCCTCTACCGAGGGGGAGGGGCTGATTGGGGGGGGTGGTGTGGGCGTGGGAGGGAAGGGGACCTGAAGGGAGGGGCAGGGGTGGGGGCTGCTACCTTGGAAAATAGGAAGGTTAAGGTTATAATAACGGGAAAGATTTTTTTAGGTAATATGTTTCCAATGAATATTCGCGTCTTTTTTCCTCCTCTCTCTCTCTCTCTCTCTCTCTCTCTTCTCTCTCTCTCTCTCTCTCTACTCTCTCTCGGTATATATATATATATATATATATATATATATATATATATATATATATATATATATATATATATATGTGTGTTATATAACTACATTATCTTATCCACCCCTTTTCCTTTCCCAATCTAAGGGTGAAGCTGATGAACCCATATGCAATTCTTAACCATACAAATAACTCCGATACCATTCACAACCGGACAGCTGGGTCGACTGGTAGACTGTAGTACACCTGAATCGCACCACAGACCTTGCTGATAAGATCCCAGTGCTCTGTCGTCTAACTAGCTGATGTGTACTTCATTTGCACTACATAGATACATTCATTAGCGTTTATCTTGATGAATTAGAATGTACAATTAGTTTCAGTATTATACATGATGCTAAGTTAAAGTTTAATCTGCGTAGCCAAGTGCAGCCTTATGCATAATTCTGAGTTAAAGTTGCAATTTTCCTTTGGATAATCACACTTCAAAGAATTATTCAAAATTAAAAAAAAAGGGAAAAACAAATATAATCATTGTGGAGAGGAGGAAAAGTCTGGACTCAGAATGTCCAATTACAGTTTCTTTTTTTTCTTTAATCTCAAAGTCCGTGATGAGAAAATTGCATTTGTTCCCAGGCTTAAAAACGTGTGTGGTGAGAGAGAGAGAGGAAGGAGAGGAGGAGAAGATAAGAGAGAGAGGAGCAGAGCAGAGAAGGAGGTGGCTGGGGGTGGAAAAATCTCTCGACAATAATTGTCGAGAGGAGAGAGAGAGAGAGAGGGGGAGACGACGCGAGAGAGAGAGAGGATAGATTTCTCTAACATAATTGTCGTTAAGAGAAGAGAGAGAGAGGAGGAGGGAGAGAGAAGCTGAGAGAGAGGAGAGAGAGAGAGAGAGAGAGAGAGAGAGGTGGGGTTGGGAAAATCACTACATAGTAATCGTAAATTAAAATAGAGGAGAGATAGAGATTTACTCTACTAATTGTCGTAAGAGGAGAGAGAGAGAGAGAGGGAGAGGAGAGGGAGAAGGGAGAGTTTGGGGTTGGGAAATCACTACCTAGTAACGGAAATAGAGGAAGAGATTAGAGAGAGAGAGAGCGATTCACTCTACATAATTGGTCGCAAGTGAGAGAGAGATTGAGGAGAGAGGAGAGATGAGAGAGAGAGAGAGAGAAGAGAATGAGCAGAGAGAGAGAGGAGAGAGAGGTTGGGAAAACACACTCTTACATAATTATAGCAAAACAAAGAGAGAGAGAGACGCGATGCGAGAGAGGGAGGAGAAGTGAACGAGAGAGCGAGAGAGAGATGAGACGAGAGAGAGGGGAGAGGGAGAGGACGGGTGATCGGAGAGAAGAGAGATGTGAGAGAGAGAGAGAGATGAAATGAGAAGAGAGGAGGGGAGAGAGAGAGAGAATCATGGAGAGAGACATGAGAGAGATGAGGAGAGAGAGAGGGAGATCGAGAGATGAGGAGGAGAGACTAGAAGAGTGAGGATGGAGAGAGTAAGGAGAGGAGAGAAAAGAGAGAGAGAGAGGAGAGAGAGAGAGAGAGAGAGAGAGCAGAGAGAGAGGCGAGAGTGAGTAGAGAGAGGAGAGGGAGGGAGAGGAGAGGGAGACGAGGAGAGAGGAGAGAGAGACTGAGAGAGAGAAGGAGAGGAGAGAGAGAGAGGTTGGGAAAAGAGAGAGA
>NC_087218.1:52015100-52025100 GCF_015104395.2 Macrobrachium nipponense
TATATATATATATTAATATATAATATAGTATATATATATATATATATATATATGTATGTATACATATATCATGAACATACTATATATATATATATATATATATATTATATATATATATAGTGTGTGTGTGTGTGTGTGTGTGTATAATAAAATATAAATATATATATATATATATATATAGTATAATTATATATATATATAATATATATATATTATATTATTATTGTCTCTCTCTCTCTCTCTCTCTTCTTCTCTCTCTCTCTCTCTTGAAGCAAGCAAGCTTTCGTCTGGAGCTGCCAGACATCCTCGGGCTGGGAAGCTGAGGGTGGACTGATCTTGGAGCGGTGTCGTTTATCTGTGAAATTCAAATATTATACACCAATTTTGACTGTATTTGATCATGACCTCCATAGGCGCTCTACTACCCTGTCTAAGTAGCACGGAAAGTGTAACGCTGCTGAAGTAGCCATTACTTTTAATAAAGTATGCTTGAGAGAGGGTCTGCTTCTAAGTACACTATCTATTATTATTATTTATTATTATTATTATTATTATTATTGAAATAAGGTACCCTCTGTAACGAGGCTATAATATTGACAAATTAAAGGCCACAGTAGTGTTATATATATAAATCAATTCATATATATATAATATATATACGTTATATATATATATATATATATATATATATGTATATATATATAATATACATATATATATATATATATATATATATATATATATATGAATAGTTTCATCTTCTGAATAATAATAATAATAATAATAATAATATAATAATAATAATAATAATAATAAAATAATAATAATAATAATAATAAATAACAATAATAATAATAATAATATTAAAATAACAATTAAAGCCACAGTAGTGTTAAAAATATAGTGATTTATATTATATATATATATTATATATATATATATATATATTTATATAATATATATATATATTTGTTAACAAATTAAAAATTACTATAGTTTTAACACTACTGTGGGTTTTAATTATTATTATTATTATTATTATTATTATTATTATTATTTTTTATTATTGCTCTATCACAGTCCTCCAATTCGACTGGGTGGTATTTATAGTGTGTTAGGTTCCGGGTTGCATCCTGCCTCCTTAGAAGTCCATCACTTTTCTACTATGTGCGCCGTTTCTAGGATCACACTCTTCTGCATGAGTCCTGGAGCTACTTCAGCCTCTAGTTTTTCTAGATTCCTTTTCAGGGATCTTGGGATCGTGCCTAGTGCTCCTATGATTATGGGTACAATTTCCACTGGCATATCCCATATCCTTCTTATTTCTATTTAAGTTTGAAGAGGAAGTTCGACAGCGAGGCACCTTATCTCATAGATGGTGCTACTGCCTTTACGGTCTCCCCTCCCCCGCCTCCCCACAATCCCGTCCCCCCCCCCCCCCCCCACACGCGCTAGAGGGCGATTTGCATAACACCCGTAGTAGGGAAACAGAAGAACATCGGGCGATAAACACTTTGCCAGAAAGGGGGGATTTGATCTTATCCCCGATAGTATATATACTGAGGCGCCGTCCGTAGTGAAATATATACGAACATCTTTGAACGGGTCCCAGCCCCAGGGCGGTAAATTCCTGTTCAGATTAATATCGTTGTTTCATTCATTCTTTCTCTCTCTCTCTCTCTCTCTTCTCTCTCTCTCTCTCTCTCTCTCTCTTCTTACTGAAGGGAGTTTTGATAAATTAATTTTCAGATTGATATCTCTCTCTCTCTCTCTCTCTCTCTCTCTCTGAAGGAGTTTTGATAAATTAATTTTCAGATTGATATCTCTCTCTCTCTCTTGAAGGGGTTTTGATAAATTCATTTCCAGATTAATATAATTCTCTCTCTCTCTCTCTCTCTCTCTCTCTTCTCTCTCTCTCTCTCTGCGAGGGGTTCTCTCTTGAGTTGTTGGTGTTGCCATGAAATCCAAGGAGGGGATATTTATTGGACTCCATTTCTTATTTATTTGTATGGAATCACGTGATAATATCTTCAAGGATTTTTGTCTCCCCTAAATTTACAGGTTTTCCTTAAAGATCTAAGGAAAAGTTATTCATTTTATTCTACTCTTTTATTGTTATTGAGTGACGCCTCAATTTCCGTGGGATTTTTCTCCTTTCTATAACTTTATTGCTTTTGTTATTTAATGAGATCTGATTTGTGGCTGTAGGCGTGAAGAGCTGGTGAAGATTATATATATAATATATATATATATATATATATATATATATAACAATATAATATTATCTATAATATATATATATTATATATATTATATACATTATATATATTAATATTATATATATATAATGAGATCTAGATACTTATAAATATATTATTATATATATATATCTATAATATTATATATATTATATATATAGATACTTATTCC
Organism: Macrobrachium nipponense; assembly: GCF_015104395.2. Lineage (NCBI taxonomy): Eukaryota > Metazoa > Arthropoda > Malacostraca > Decapoda > Palaemonidae > Macrobrachium > Macrobrachium nipponense. The sequence goes on from NC_087218.1 coordinate 52,017,531, forward strand.
CTGATAGGAAAATTTTCTTTTGTTTTATCATGAGAAACTATTCTTCGTTTTCCAATAATTTGGAATTTTTTGTTTTTTATTTATTTCCCTGGGGAGACATGTTTTCCTTATGGTAAAAATTTTATTTATAGGAAACATTTTTTTTTTTGTTTTACTGATGACAATTTTTCTTCCTTGTGGATGTTTTTGAGGGGAAGGGGGAGGGGGCGGGAGAGGCCTATTGTTCGTGAAGGGGAGGGGGGTGAGGGGGAGGAGGGTGTGTAGGTGGACTCTTTTGGACTCCGGAATTATGAAGACACTGAATTTGACAAGTCTTGCTTATTATAGTGGTGTAATGTAATTATATGGTGTAATGTAAAGAACGAATATCAAATGTAGAGCTTATTATATGTATAATACATATAATTTAATATTATATATATATATATAAATATAATATATTAATATATATATTATAATATAAATTATATATAAATATGTTTTTATTATTATATATATAATAATATATTATTATATTAATATATAAGTAATATATATATATAATGCATATTAAATGTATATAATATATATTATATGATATAATGTATATATATATTATATATATATATATATATATATGTATATATGTACATATATTAATATTATTATAATACTTAATATATAATTATATATATATTATACATATATATAATTGTAGACATATATATATATATATATATATAATATAATAATATAATTATAATTGGTCTATATATATATATATATATATGTCTATACATATATTAATAGTATACATATATTATATAATATATAAATATTATAAATTGTATATGTAAATATGTAATATATGTATATGTGTAATGTAAATATGTATATGTGTTAATAATATATATATAATATATTATATATATATATATATATTATAATTTTCTTATAAGCATACGGTAATCTAACCATTAATCAGGCACTCACCTTCGGAAGTAGTAATCTCGTACTGTTGCACAGCCACGGACTTGGCAAGCATCACAATGGCCGAGCAGTACAGTAGGGCGTACATGGTGGAGAAGAGAATTTCGCCAAACAGCAATTGTTCCTTTTTCCTGTCCTCGTACCTTTCGTTATACCATCCTTCTTCTTCCTTTATTCACTCTCTCTGCTTCGTATTATTATTATCTCTTTGTTGAAAAATCGTCAGTCACACCAAAGGAAACTTGTTTTTCACTCACTTTAAATATTTTTTTTCTTCCTTCAGGAAATCATTATAGAAATAAATTCAGTGTTCATTTTGCTAATTTTCATTCTTTTAGAACAGTCTCTTTCTCAGGAATCGTCCATCTTTGTTAGCATATTAAAGATGAAGGTGGAACTTTATTTAGTTAGCGAGGTTTTTGATAATCACTGACAGTAATTATTCGTAAATGATTCACCTCCGTCGTGGGACTGATTGGTGACTGATTTCCCGGCCCTGTGTTATTCTTGTAACCTGCAAAGAGAGAGAGAAAAGTTGTTGATAATATTTGATTTTTTTTTTTTTTATTATGTCAATGCATTTTATTTTCTTAAGGGTATGGTATGTGAAATGACACACGTGCACACAAAGTATAAATGGACGGATATAATTGTTTCATATGATATATATATTATATTAATATATATATTAATATATATACTTATTATATATATAATATATACTATATATAATGATATATATATTATATTTATATGTATAATATATATATATAGTATATATATATATACTATATATATATTATATGTTATATTATATATATTATATATATATTATATATAATTATATATATATATATAATTAACATACGAATATATACATATAATAAATAGGATATATATATATATATATATATTTTATATAATATAGATAGTTATATATATAATATATATTAATTATATATATAAATATATATATACATTATATATATACATATATATATATATATAGTATATATATTATATATGTATAATATACATATAAATAAATATATATATATATATATATATATGTATATATATACTTATAAATATACTATTTTATAAGTGTTTATGTATTATGTATCTGCTGCATATATATATATATATATATATATATATATATATATATATATATATATATATATAATATATATAATATATACATACACATATATATATATATATATATATATATATATATATAATATATATACATACATATATATATATATATATACTATATATATATATATATATATATATATATATATATATATATATATATATATATATATACACGCAAATGGGAGAGAACAAATGAGACTCTAACACAGTCACACATGAAACCGATAATCTTAGAAAGCGATTGAGAGAAGAGAGAGAGATCGAGAGAGAGGAAGGAGAGAGACAGAGAGAGAGAGAGAGAGAGGAGGGGGTGGGGCATATCGCAAGGGCAGCTTAAAGCTCAACTGCTGATAAGAGGGTGAAGGGAAAATCATATTCATTATTGGTTTTGCTGAAATATGGGTTCATTTCTCATCCTAGAGAAATAGGAACCCAGCGCGTCCATTTGAAAGCGATCACCGAACGCTTTTCATTTGTTACTGGGGTGGTGACGAAAAAAAAGGAAAAAAAAAAAAAAAAAAAGAGAAGAGGGAGGATGATCGTGACGATCGTTGGCAGATATTTCCAGCGATTTCGACCGCAGTGTTCCCACTTTTGACGTTTATTAAATTTGTTTGTTTTTTTCGGCCGTGGATTTGTGGTTTGTTTTAGTGTAGGCATGGTATTATATATATAATATATATATATATATATATATTATATAATATATATATATATATATATATATATATATACTATCTATATATAGATATATAATATATATATATATATATATATATATATAATATATATAGGTATATATATAGTATATATGGAATACCAATTCTAAAATCTATTGACATTAATTTAGTACTTAAATATAAAAATACTTTAAGAAATATGTTAATTAACGATATTCCGTCCAATTCAAACGACCTTGTATACATCATCCCTTGTATAGATTGCAATAAGATCTACTATATTGGCCAGACATCAAAAGGATTAAAAGAAAGAGATGATCCCACAACACAATATGCTCTTTTAGGAGGCCTAACAAACAATGGCATTTCAGATCGTTGGCTTAAGCACACCATTCCATTAACTTGGATAATTCATCTACAATCTCCAGTGCCAACGACTATCACTAAAGAAATCTTCTGGACACTGTCTATTCACTGAAGCCACGTGCACCAGGAATTTTAACCTCTGGCCTGGATTATCTCCTGATCCTCTTCTCCCTGTCCTGGGTTTTTGGAGAACATGTTGCCCGGATCATGAACCTGTGACTTCTGCCAACACTATAAATTTTGCATACAAAGCTCTGTAAACTATGTTTTTATTCAGTGTGAACTTGAAAATGTAGAATATGTTACGAAAGTACTTGTTCCAATTCCCAGGCCTCACTCACTTTCTTCCATGGATTTTGATATATATATATATTTATATATATATATATATATATATATATACATATATATATATAATATATATATAGTGTATATATGTATATATATATATATATTAATATATATATATATATATATAGTATATATATATTGTATATATATATGTATATTATATATATATATATTATATATATATATATATATATATATATATTATATATATATATATGTGTGTGTGTGTGTGTGTGTTGTATATATATATATATATATATAAGTGGTGTGTGTATATATATTATATATATATATATATATATATATATATATATATATATATATATATATATATATATATATATATATATATATATATATTTATATATATATATTTCAGAGCAGTTGGCTCCAGAATTCTCTAATGTTCTGGTTTTCACGTAGCCTGCTGGGATCAAGTTGGTAGACCCAGCCCCATGTCCTTCCCCACCAAAGTTGCAGCTCACATCAGTCGACTAACTACCAGGTATATGATTTACTATAATACTTAGGCCATGAAGATGCAGTTTTGTTCAGAGAAACCAGCCTAAGTTATTCCTATGGATTTGTCTTTGTTTTATACGTATTTTAAACTTCGTTCGTTTATGTTTCGCTCGCTTGCAGCCGTCGGGACCTCTTGCCAGTGATGAAAGCGTCCTAACCACTTTACTAATCACTACAAGTGTATAGAATCATTAACAGCGCCACCACCACCATCACATCGTCTTCATCACCCATTTCGCTCGCTCGTAGGCGTCCCGTGACCATTTGCCAATGGTGAAAGTGTCCTAACCATTTTACTACTTAGTTACTCACTTTACAAATGCACAGAATTATCCTCTGAGATGTTTAGTATCGAATAATTTTTCTTACACAACTTCAGCTTCAACATCTCAAGGCGGTAGTCCGGTGCATTGTTGAGCTTTCGTCAAAGTCAGCCGAGTTAAAAAGAAAGATAAAAAAAATAATAATAATAAGATAAAAGGCCTCCTCTCATTTTCCACCGTTTTGTTAATTACTTAACAATTATAAAGTTCTCCTGGATGCTCGGCGTTTATGCTTGGTGAAGAGGGGTGTGAAAAAGTTTACGGGTCGAAGTGGACCGTGAGATGAGAATATATTTTGGGTTTTAATTCAAGGTTCTTGATGGTGTCCTTACGGTAACTAAGTGTAACCCCTAACCTTCCTTTTACCGTACCTCCGTTCATATTCTCTTTCTTCCACCTTGCTATCCAACCTCTCGTAAAGATTGTGTCATAGTGCAACTGCAAAGAATCTCTACTATCACTAAAACGTAGAGGTATGATATTTTATATGATGGTTCATATTATATATATATATATATATATATATTATATATATAATTATATATATATATATATATATATATATATATATATAAATAATAATATAAATATTACTTTCCTAGGAAGGGATGAGTAAAAAAAACGAAAAAATAAAAAGCAAAAACTAAACATTCCATAGCATGAACCGAAATGAAGCACTTACCAAAATATAATAGTCACCCAACAAACTCTCAGTATCATTTTCTATCTCTATGCGTGCTAGAGAAAATGTATATTTAAGGTCCAATTCATCCATTTTCAAGACCTATCTCCTGCCATTAAGGGTACAATGACACACGCTCACACTGGATTTTAGTCCTTTAAATATACTCTGTATTTAAAGATCTTTGCACTGGACGTTGGTTCTTTAAATATACTCTATATTCAAAGACCTTTGCAATGGACTTTGTTCCTTTAAATATTCTCTATATGTAAAAACATACTCTACATTTAAAGACCCTTGCACTGGACTTTGGTCCTATAAATATAATCAATATTTAAAAATATACTCTATATTTAAAGGCCCTTGCATTGGACTTTGGCCCTTTAAATATATTCTATATTTAAAAACCCTAACACTGGACTTTGGTTCTTTAAATATACTCTGTATTTAATGACCCTTGCACTGGACGTTGATTCTTTAAATATACTCTACATTTAAATACCCTTGCACTGGACTTTGGTCATTCAAATATACTCTATATTTAAAAATATGCTCTATATTTGAAAACATACTCTACATTTAAAGGCTCTTGCATCGGACTTTGGTCTCTACGACATCCGGGGGTATCCGCGGGTATTTGACCCGCTCTGTACACACAGGCATAAATGGCTAAGTTGATAAGTCCTTGATTGCAGAGCAACTTGACCCGAGTTGAACGGATAATCAATTAACCGCGATCCAATTAGGGAAGGGGTGGCTGGGCTGATTGCTTCTTGACCTCAGGGCCAAAAGACTTACATTATTATTATTTTTTTTTATTATGAAGGCTTCCAGACTACTACTGTTTATTTTTTGTTATGTAAGGATAAACGTTCATAGACTGATGGGTATGTACAATGATAACAACAGCAGGTTTAATAATAATAATAATATAATAATAAAATAATAATAATAATAATAATAATAAATAATAATAATAATAATAAAATAATAATATTAAGGTATGTTTTTGTTTGCAGTTATATAATTGTTATTGTCGTATTCATATAGAGGTATTTTATTCAAAAAAGATTCTTCTTTTAATATATATAATATATATATATATATATATATATATATATATATATTATATATATATAATTTATAAATTATATATATGAGTATATATTTTGGCTCTATGTCAGTTTCCTTTTTTTCTATAGCGTTAATTTATATCAACAAATTTTTAATAATAATAATAATAATAATAATAATAATAATAATAATAATAATAATAATAATAATAATAATAATAATAATAAATAATAATAATAATAAAATAATATCATTATTTATTTGTAATATTGATGATGATGATGATGATGAAGAAGAAGAAAAAAAGCTGAAATAACAACGAAAAATGCAACAACAATAGCAGCAAAAAAAAAAAAAAAAAAAAAAAAAAAGCAGGAAAAAAAAACAAAAAAAAAGGCACCGAGCCATAAACGAACCGGCAGTAAACATCGTTGGCCCTCATGTAGTTTAATTTGAACCACTTTGGCCTCATAGAGAGAATTGCGACTCTCTAGAAGATGTTTATTTTACATTGAAAGACGTTACTTGGTCCTTTAGGGTACATAGTCTCGAGGAGTAGAAGTTACTGCATTTCCGAAGGAGGAATAAAAGAATAATTAAATGATACGACTTTTTGTCCTCTCTGGAATGGCTGGCGCCGTAGATGGGATAGTCTCCTCCAGTTTCTGACTTCTGGGAGGGGTGGCGCCAGAAGGATAGCCTCGACCAGTTTCTGCCCTCTGGGAGGGGTGGCGCCAGAGGGATACGCTCTTCTAGTTTCTGCCCTCTGGAGGACTGGACCCAGAAAGGATATTCTCTTCCAGGTTCTGGTGTCTGGGAGGGTTGGCGCCAGAAGGATAGTCTCGACCAGTTTCCGACCTCTGAGAGCGGTGGCGCCAGAAAGGATATTTTCTTCCAGTTTCTGACCTCTGGAAGTTCTCGTCCAAGTTTCTGGACTCTAGGGTGTTGGTGCCAGAAGGATATACTACTCTCTTCCAGGTGACGCCAGAAGGATATTCTCTACCAATTTCTGACGTATGGGGGTCGTGGCGCTATAAAGGACATTCTCGACCAGTTCCTCTCCTCTGAAGGGTTAGTTCCTGAGGGATATCCTATCCAGTTTCTGCCCTCTGGAAGGGATGGTGCCAGAGGCATAATCTCTTCCAGTTTTTGCCATATTGAGGGTGTGGCGCCGATGGGCTATTCTCTTCCATTGTCAGTTCTTAGGAATATTATCCCTAATATCCTTTTTTCTTGACTCCAACAGACTTTCGTAGCCATTCACAGCTTTGTGGACGCTGTTGAACCTGTGTTAGTTGTTGATTGTTAAGGGGGTCTTATGCCAGCACAGGATCTTGCTCCTGGAGCAGGCTGCAACATACAACTCTAAGGGTGCATCCACGCTATAATGAGCTATGTCATAAACATAGGACGGCGTCTCATCGTTCATAGCAGAACAG
>NC_087218.1:52032600-52037600 GCF_015104395.2 Macrobrachium nipponense
ATAGATATCAAAAATAAGAGAACGCACGCACAGTTCTTCCACTCGTGTGTAAGTTTCATTATTTTATATGCTTACGCTGTACCGCACAATGAACAATTAACAATATAACAGAGATTATTCTTTTATCAAACAATATGAATCCTTAAATCACTTATTAGAAGCTAGTCCCCTTCCCCCCACAAGATCCACGTCAGATATTATATAGAGAAAATAATTTTATGAACTCGAGCGTGGCACTTTGCAAAGAACATGTTTTGGCACATGTCAAAGTACATATACAGTGCCACTTAACAAAGGACGTAGTGTGGCACTTGTCAAAGGACTTGGTTCCCTAAGTGTCATAGAATAAGGCCTCTCACAGATTACGTAGGTGAAGAGATGGCACTATTTAATTTTGAAAATGTTCAGTGTTCTTAGCTAGTAAAGTCTGTGGAGAGAGAGAGAGAGAGAGAGAGAGAGAGAGAGAGAGAGAGAGAGAGAGGGGGGGGGGAGGGAAGAGACAGTTACAAGGAGTTACAAGGACTAGGATGTCTCAAAGACGTGTTAGTCCATACTAAGAGGGGACATCGTGTGGTTCTTACCTGTAGGGGCAGGTTTTACTGTGCATTCACAGTGTCCTTCTAATGATTTTGTCAAGCTTTCTTTTAAACTCTTCCACACTGTTGCTGTTTACAACTTCTGATGGCAGTTTATTCCACGTGTCATATATCTTGTATGTAAAGAAGTTTCCACAGTGGGATGTGTTGTGTCTCTACAGTTCTAGTTTCCATCCATTATTTCTTGTCTGGTTTAACGTAGAGAGAGAGGAATTGTATAGCCTTTCGTATAAAACAGATTGGAAAGAATTATTGTTATCATAAATCCCGTTACATATTTGACCAAATATAAAGCCTCCGTTTGGATGAATATGCTACGAGCATGTTTGCTCTTCCAAAATTCCATTGGTTTTACAGAGGGACTCGAACAACAACAATTGTTCGTCATTTGATATAAGTTATAGTTCGGCAATGCACGGGACCCTGCCCAGAATTCTGGACCACCTATTTATGAAAGTAATTTAAACTAGTTGCATATGCAACGGGAAACCTAAAGCATCACGCAACGCTAAAGTGTAAGGATTTGTTGCAGATCTCTTCCAGTGAAAAAAGTGCGGATGGACAGACAAATAACCATCTCTATAGTTTTATTTTGCAGAAAAAAAAATGTTGAGGTTAGTTGTAAACACTGAACTGCTGACACAGTCGAGTTTGAAATCAAATGAAATGTTTTCATATAATTTTTTTCTATATATTTCTTGGGGCAAATGAAATACGCAGTTAGGCTCGAAATAAATAACTTAAATAATTCAGGGATATGACATAAACTTTAACATATCTTGGTTATTGCCGAGTTGAAAACAGTTAATTGAAAAAACAATAGTATTTTGCACAACTTTAAGTACTTTCAACAACCAGTTATAATTTATGAACAATGATGGCAAAGGACAACGAGGGAGTATGATACGAAAAAGGAAATATAAATATTTATTTACAAAAGAAAAAAATAATTGAATAATATTGGACTGAGATAAGTTTCAGGCCACTGCAGCGTAAACTGGACGTTCCTTAGTAATGGAATGCTGTTGCAGCTCTAAAAATGGAGAATAGTTACTAATACCAATAGTACCTAAATCCTCGTAAAGTTTTATCAACGGTGCTGCAGTTGCAGTAGTAAATATGAGGGACCAGGTGATGAATCTGAAGATCCTTTAGAGGCTGTCCAAGGCTGATATCCTCTCCCGTGTTCGTAATGTATCCATCGCAGATTAACAAGTTTGAATTCTCCAGATAAGGAACAAGATTGGTATCGAGAACTTGATAAAAACAAACACTTGATCACAGCTGCTCCTCGAAGACAAACATCCATGTATCAGCAGAGGAAGAACGATCAAATGGGCGTGACAGTGGTATAAGGTGCTGAAAACTCCAAAGCAGGCGTTGATGTTCGAATAAAGGGAACCAACAGATTCTACACACCATTGCAGCGATCCAAGGCGAATCCGCTACTCTCAGCAGATAAATACCTCTCAGAGGCAATCCCAACCTCTCTAGCGTTCAGAGGATCACTCACGGCAAATTTGGGCTGTTCCCGAAAAAAAAAACTCTCTCTGCCTCAACGTCATCATGTAAACGAAGAAATTATTGGATTAGAACTATCCTCCTTAACTACTGCAAAACAATAACAAGCAAATAGCACCCAGTTACTAAAAAGCAGCAAACATACGACTGCGTGGGCCAAAAAAAATGAAGATAAATATATAAATGAACGAACGAAAGTACTTTCGGGCGTGTAGTATGTATAATTCATGTATTTACGTATGCGCAGGCATATTATGCATCAACGTGTCTGTGCGCTCGCGTTGCATGCGTGCGCTCGCGTGTCGATAATCGACATCATTAGAGCAAGTTCATTGGGTGCTTGAACACATCCGCAATGTCTGGCTGTTCACACAGGAGACCTTATGAACGCGAGGACCCGCGTGATTGCCTTCATTGAACGCGAAATTTTGAACGGCACGGAAGCAATTGCGAATGCACGAAGTTCTCCGCTGCAAAAAGCAGGTGCCCATTAATGCTTTGCTTGCAACATTTGTCCTTTTATTCTATTATTATTATTATTATTATTATTATTATTTATTATTATTATTATTATTATTATTGTTCTGTTTACAGTCAATCAGTGCATTATTATTGGATGCGGGGCTTTGAAAAGCCCGCTGGATGAGAGAGAGAGAGAGAGAGAGAGAGAGAGAGAGAGAGAGAGAGAGAGAGAGAGAGAAGAGGAACTCCACAAGTTCAAAGCCACCTGGGATTGTACGAGTGGGACAGAGTTCTGTTCTTTGAAATTGTTTGTTTGTTTGCTTGTTTGTTTGTTTGTTTGTTTGAGAGAGAGAGAGAGAGAGAGAGAGAGAGAGAGAGAACTCCAGAATACAAGAGAGCTGGGAGTGTACAATTGGGACAGAGATAGAGTTCAGCTCTTTGAAATTGTTTGAGAGAGAGAGAGAGAGAGAGAGAGAGAGAGAGAGAGGAAACTCTGTTATCAACGCCGTTGGTCCTTATATGAATGTAATCTGCAATTCTAAGCCACTTACCTCCCAACGGACTGTTATTTGATAAGAGGCGATTCGGAAAACGAAGAAATGTTTGAACTTTGTGTCAAACATATGGAGATTTTATTCGCCGTGGTAAGAGAGAGAGAGAGAGAGAGAGAGAGAGAGAGGGTGGCGGATTAGTGGTTGCAAAGACCGAAACGAAGCGATAAGGAAAGTGAATGAAGAGACGATAGGAGTGAATGGAGCAGGGGAGAGAAAGAGAAAGCGAATAGAAAAACTGAAAGATGGAAGTGTAGACATAGGGAGAGAGAGAGAGAGAGAGAGAGAGAGAGAGAGATACATTGGCACAGAGATAAAGCAAGCTGAAGAAAAGGCCGGAGAGAGAGAGAGAGAGAGAGAGACAGATGAAAAGTAAACAATGTCAGAGTAAATGAATCCAAATCCAAAGAGATAGTCGACAGTTTCATGATGGTTCTCAGGCCAATTCGAAACTCTCTCTCTCTCTCTCTCTCTCTCTCTCTCTCTTCTCTCTCTCTCTCTAGCACCAAAAGACACGAGATACGAGATGGAAAGAAAGAGCTTTTGCCGAGTCCAAAATGGCATCCAGCCATCGCGCTTTGTCTACAAGTAAGGCGCCCTGATGTCTTCCGTCTCGTGGAAAGATTTGTAAGTTTTTTTTTTTTTTTTACTTTTCTTTTTTATCGTTTAATTCTTTATTAGATTGATATGTTTGCTGCACCTACCTCTTTCCAAATGCCTTCTGTGTATCTTAGTATATATATATATATATATATATATATATATATATATATATATATATATATGTATATGTATATATATATATGATGTATGTATGTATGTATGTATGTATGTATGTATGTATGTATGTAGTATGTATAATCCTCTATCATAAAAGGTCCATTAAAACATTTTGGTTTAGCTAAGTATAGTGTTTTAATGGGCCTTCTATACTTGAGACGTATCCTGTTTTAACAGAGGAACTGCTTTACATTAACATATATATATATATATATATATATATATATATATATATATGATGTATATATATACATATATATATATATATATATATATATATATATATATATATAATATATATATATATACATATGATTATTTGTAATCAGCTACAACATGTGAATAGAATTCATCCAGTAATTTAAGACTCAATGAACATTGTCCTCCAAATATCACCATTGAATAACGTCACAAAAGTTCACAGTATGTTAGATTTTATTGCAATTCAACGGAAAGTTAATTTAAATCTCTCTCTTTGACTGGTATGTAAGCCGAGTGGTTGATATGGATGCTCTCTCTCTCTCTCTCTCCTCTCTCTCTCTCTCTCTCTCTCTCTCTCTCTCGTTTTGTTAATTGAAATCCCCTTTTAATTGATTTGTTAGCCGGATACTTAATTCGGATGTTTCAACCCTTCCTCTCTCTCTCTCTCTCTCTCTCTCTCTCTCTCTCTCTCTCTCTCGTTTTAAAACTGTTGAAATTTTTTTTTATTCAGTGAAACAATAGATTTTTAGTGACAGTTAAAATGAACTTTGTATATTTAGGCAGTTGACATAAAGCATCAGTTTTGAAATATAAATCCTATAATTAACATCATCATGAATAACGAAAATAATGGAGTTTTTAGCCGAATAAAAATGGTCAAATTCTGGACATAAATCCCCCACCCCTGCCACCCCCCCTCCAAAAAGAAAAAAAAAATCCTTGAATATCGAAGGCAAATAGCGCCCTCGTATTTAAGAACCAAGCTGATCCACTCGAAGGATTAATCCTATGACTTTGGGCTCGAGTCCCTGAGTAATCCTGTAGGAGAGGTTCTCCTGTATAGTAGGGTGCAAAGCGGTTGTTTGAACCCACTGGGTGAAAGCCCATG
>NC_087218.1:52042600-52052600 GCF_015104395.2 Macrobrachium nipponense
ATACACTGTACAGAAGAAATTCCGCCGCATTTTTTACTTGTTTGTATTTTATTTTCATTTTATTGTTTATTTTCTTTCATCTCATCTATTTCTCCCCTTTATCCTCTCAGTCTCCTGTGTGTCTCTTCTCTCTTTTTTTTCTTCCAAATGTCATTATTCATCCTTCCCTATTTCCCTCTTTCCCTTCCCTTCCCCAGTTTCTTTTCTTTTCCTTTTCCTTTTCATTATTCTTTCCTTTCCATCCTCCTCACCTTCCCCTTTCCTCGCTCCTCACTTCCTTTTTCCTCTGTCATTCTTCTGTTTTTCCATCTCCAACCCTCACTCACTCCATCCTTCTTTTAACCTTTCCATTCTTCTTCTCTGTAGGAATATCTTCTATCTTCCCTCTAATCTTCCTTTTCCGAGTTCGCCATTATCCTGCCTCCCCCATCCTATTCAATCCATGTCACTTCCCATTCTCCCCTGTTCTTCTTCCCCATTCTTCGCCAATTTCCTTTCTGTCTCCCTGTCGTCCTCCGCCTACTCTCCATTTCCCTCATTTCTCTCATAGTTCCCTCTCATTGCTCCTTCCAACATAATTTCCCCTCTTCTTCTCCAGTCCAGCATTTTTCCCCTTTCTGATCCTTTCCCAAAGTAAACCCAACACTTTCTCTCTTCTGAAGAGTAACGATTTTCCCCCTTCTTTCTGATCCTTTCCTAAAGTAAACCAACTTCTTTACCCTTCCTTCTCCCTCCCCAGTTAAAACCAACACTTTCCCCTCTTCTGAAGAGTAACGATTTTTCCCCTTCTTTCTGATCCTTTCCCAAAGTAAACCAACTTCTTTACCCTTTCTAGACCATCCCCAAAGTAAACCCAACATTTTCCCTTTTGTTCCCTTCCCCAAAATAAACCAACATCTTTCCCCTTTCTTATTCATCCTCAAAGTAAACCCAACATTTTTCCCTACCTGGCCCTCCCCCCAGTTAAAAACCGACACTTTCCCCTCTTCTGAAAAGCAACGACTTTCCTCTTTCTTATCCTTCATCAAAATAAACCCAACACCTTTCACCTTCCTTTCCCCTCCCCAGTTAAAACTAACATCTTTCCCCTTCCTTTCCCCTCCCCAGTTAAAACTAACATCTTTCCCCTTCCTTTCCCCTCCCCAGTTAAAACTAACATCTTTCCCCTTCCTTTCCCCTCCCCAGTTAAAGCCAACACGTTCCCCTCTTCTGAAGAGCAATCACTTTCCCTTTACTTCCCCTTCCTCAAAATAAGCCAACATCTTTCCCCTTTCTTCTCCTTCCCACATGCAAATCCAACCCCCACCTTTCCCCTTGTCCCCCCCCCCCCCCCCCCCCATTCCCAGCCCCCTCCCATTCCCCAGCTCGACCGGAGCTCTCTCATTTCATCGTCTTATCTCCTCCTCATAAATTTTTGGATTATTATTATTTTTTTTATACCTTCGCTCTTCGGGTAAGGATAATAGTAATAGTATGTAGTCAGGTGATTCTTTATTGCTTCCTATTGCCTGGGTGGGTTAATAATGAAATCTTTTCTCATCAGACCCCCATGAGAGATGGTTGTAATTAACGTTTCCCCTAAAAGGTGAGCGTCATGGTTTTTTTTTTTTTTTAAGTTCCTTTTTCTTGGGGGGAGGCGTACTTTGGTCATTTTTTTTATTCTTGGAATATTTATTTCTTTTATCTGTGTTGTTTGAATGGTTTCTTATTGTTTGCGTATCTTAATGTATTTTTGTCCCTGAGATGTTTTTTCTTTTAATTGGAATGAATTTTTTTCTTATTTGTTTTTTGGAAAAATTCTGGGTTTTTTTTTTTCTTGATATATCTATTTTTTCGAAAAAATGTTCAATAATTTGTTTGCTTGGTAATTTTTTTTCTGGGCAAATTATTTTTTGTTTTGTTTGAATGAACTTTGATTTAATTTTACTGTAGATCATGGTAATTTTTTTCCTTAGATTATTTATTTTTTATTTTTTTAATAATGATAATAATAACAATAATAATAATAACTGGCATCGTAAACTGGCGTCACAAAAACAGTAATCACCAACCCCTGAACAGATTCCCGCCCCCCCCCCACCCGCCCCCCCCCCCCCCCCCATCGTTTTGCTGAATATTTAATCAAACTCAAGGGATTTTCCACAAATGAATTTTCCAGCTTTTTATTGATTAGAACTAAAAAAAAATGATTGAAACAAAATTGTAACTCTATTTCCGCCTTTTTTAATTAACTGGATAATAAAAAAAATGGGAACACAACTGCGATTCCATTTTCCAGTTTCCATTGGCTGGAAATAAAAAGGTAATGGAATATTAAACCTCTATTTTTTATTTTTCTTCCCGCAACGGGATTAGTATTGTCTCTGCAATGCGATGTATTATCTAGGAGGCCATAGTCATTTTTTTTTTAATTTCCCTCTCTCTCTCTCTCTCTCTCTCTCTCTCTCTCTCTCTCTCTCTCTCTCTCTCTCTCTCTCTCTCTCTCTCTTTCTCTGATGTTATTCTTTTCGACGTTTATTAAAAACAAGTTTCCGATATTTGATCAAGGAAGGCATCTGTCTGCTTAATTAAATCGCCCCTCTCTCTCTCTCTCTCTCTCGCTCTCTCTCTATTTCTCTCTCTCTCTCTCTCTCTCTAACCTCTCTCTCTCATCTCTCTCTCTCTCTCTCTCTCTCCTTTGGATTGTCGAGGTTATACAGGATATTAATAACACGTCCTTTGGACGCTGGATTGATGTTATAGGATCTTGGGGGATATGCCTCCGTCTTCCCAAATGCTGCTTCGATGCTCAGGGTTCACTGCGGCTTAGTTTTGCTCAGTTTTGTTTTGTGTAGATATATATATATATAATATATATATATATATATAATTATGATATATATATATAATAATAATATATATTAATAATATATATAAATATATAATATATAATTTCGTTTCCCGCGACTAGACGGTGGTTCGGATCCCATAGGGAACGCCAATTTATTAATCATAAAAATCCCATTTTCTTCGGGAAATATATGAAAATCTTTATCAATTCCGTGGTTAAGCGAATTAGATTTATTTAAAGGACAATTTGTATATCGTATATATATATATATATATATATATTATAATAATTAAAATATATTATATATATTATTATTATATTTATATTAATAATATTTCGTTCCCGTCCGACTAGACGGGGTCGATTTCCCATGAGGAACGAAATTATTATCAACTAAAAAATTTCCCCTTCGGTAAATATATAAATATATCAATTCCGAGGTAGAGCGAATAGATATTTAAAAGGACATTTTGTTAGCTCGAATAATTATATATATATATATATAGTATATATATATATATATATATATATATATATATATATCATATATATATTATATATACGTTCCCGTCCACGACTAGACGGTGGTTCGATCCCATGAGGAACGAAATTATTATCAACTAAAAATTCCCCTTCCCCGTTCGGTAAATATATGAAAATATATCAATTCCGAGGTAGAGCGAATTAGATATTAAAGGACATTTGTAGCTCGAATAATATATATATATATATTATATATATATATATATATATATATATATATATATATATATATATATATATATATATATATATTTCGTTCCCGTCCGACTAGACGGTGGTTCGATCCCATGAGGGGACGAAATTATTATCAAACTAAAAATTAAAACCCCTTTGGTAAATATATGAAAGTATATCAATTCCGAGGTAGAGCGAATTAGATATTAAAGGACAATTGTAGCTCGAATGATATATATATATTATTATATATTATATAGATATATAAATATATATTTATATATATATCTATATTTATAACGTGTAAACGTCCATTAAAACAGTCTGCTTTAAAGCCAAGGACTATATTTCGGTCGACCAACTCCCTAAGGATGGAAGTTATACCACCGAAAATATAGACCCGTAGCTTTTAAACCAAGAAGTGTTTTTAATGGCCTTCTATACTTGAGACGTATATCCTGTATCCGATTTTTAACAGAAGAATTTATTTACAAATAACACACAGACGCATATACATACATACATACATACATACATACATATATATTATGATATATATATATATATAGATATATATATATATATATATATATTTGTGTATTCATCGAGCTACAAATGTCCTTTAATATCCAATTCGCCCTACCTCGGAATTAATATATTTTAATATGTCAGCTAAAAAATTCCCCCTCGGGTAACATAATATGAAAATAAATTAATTGCGGGGTAAAGCAAATTGGATATTAAAGGACATTTGTAGCTCGATGAATGCATATGAATCACGGTGATGTGATAACAATTCATGTGTGTGTGTGTATGAACAGTATACTGTATGTATCTTTATCTCAGTTCGTGTGCACATAGTTCGGTTCGGCAAATTAGCACCCGGCTTGCCAGCGTATTTATAATGTATACTATACCTGTGCAGGTGGAGAACCTCCCGCGCGAGAGATTAACCTTCTCAGTAATCTGGTGTAATAATCCCTTCAACCGAGTTTCCTTTACATCATCTTAACTTGATTTTGGGCCTTGTGAATTATCCTCTTAATCTAATTAGTATGACGACTTGCAAGGCATTATTGCTTCGTATTACCGCGCATTTTATACGCCGTAGCATTACCTTGTTGGGCTAAATCACGGTCTAAACGATTATTGAAGGTTGGCAGGAGACAGAGAGAGAGAGAGAGAGAAGAGATAGAGAGAGAGAGAGAGAGAGAGAAAAGGTCATTCAGTCATGCAGCAGCAACCAGTGACTGTTGAAACGGAGTCTTATTTTTTTTCTCTTTTATTAAAAGAATACTACATTTCATTTACATGAGCACGATATTACGAAAAATAATATAAAAATATATACATACAATATTTACAAAGAATTATGGATTAGAAAAAAAAAATAGAAATCAAAATCAATATACTTTTTACTGAATAAACCTGCAATTTTGTCTTTATATCAATTTCTTCGTGCACAGCGATCATTGATATAACACTATTTCGGTCTTTGTTAGTATCATGTTTAAAATTGAGCATGATTGCGTTCAAGAATTTATCCCTGTAAAATGGGGATTGGTTGGGGCTGGGTGTGGTGTCCCTCCTCCTTTGGGGTGGGGGTTGGGGGGGGGGGGGGGGTGGTGGGGGGGGGGGCTGTGGGGTTGCTGGTGCTTTGTACTGGTTGTACCTAGAAGACTACCTTCCTCCTCTTTACTTCTCCGGTGAACTAAATTGGACTGAAGAATCGCGGTGCTTTCTATTTGATTAACTTTAGGGAGAAGAATGGCTTCTATTAAGTGTTAATTAAAAGGTGCGCTACGCTTTTGTTTAATACGCAATACCGAAATGCTACGGGACCATTTTCATGGTTTTAATTCCATTGTTCTTAGCAAATGAGACTAATTATTAAATAATACTATTTCGTTTCCATCGAGAGCGATAATAATTCTCCTTCTCATACTTTACGTTATAGCTTCTTGATTGAGGTTGAGAAAAGATTGCGTCAACCGTCGTCGGTATGATTTTAATTAGTTTGTTAATTAATTTGTTAATTTGCGGAGAGGAAGCGGTTGATTAGAGACGATTGATTAACTCCACACAAATACCTGTTCGTTAATTAATTAGCGGAATCAGTTTGGAAGTCGAATCTTGAAGTTCGTGTGAATTCGCGGAATTGTTTATGGCTTTTAAAATCAGATGAGTGAGTCAATTTATTTGCGTTTTTTGCCTTTTGAAAAATCATGTTATTTACTTCTTTTATATTTGCGTTTTTGCCTTTTGGAAAATCGTGTTATTTACTGCTTTTTTATTTGCGTTTTTGGCTTTTGAAAAATCATTTTAGTGCATGTTTTGCCTTGGGAAAAATCTTATAACTTTTTTTTTTTTTGAAAGTTTGAAAAATATTGCTTGTTAGGTCTGTAGATAAAATAGTTCCTTGTCTGTAACATGAAATTTTGGTGTTTTTCTTTCATAATGGAAAAGAGTTTGGGAAATTTTCCTGTCATGTTTGTATTTCATTTTTTTATTTTTATCTTCCTTTTTTTATTTTGTTTTTTTTTATGATGGAACAGAATTTTGGAAATTTTCCTGTCATGTTTGTATTTCATTTTTTATTGTTATCTTCCGTTTTTTAGTTTTCTGAAAATGAAAAATATCGAGCCGACTTTGTCTGTCCGCACTTTTTCTGTCCGCCCTCATATTTCAAAAACTACAGAGGTTAGAGGGCTGCAGATTGGTACATAGAACAACCACCCTCCAATCATCAAACGTATCTTGGAGCCCTCTAGCCTCAGTAGGTGTTATTTTATTTAAGGTTAAAGTTAACCTTAAAGGCGTGTCTGGCAACGATATAGACCAGGCCACCACCGGGCGGTGGTTAAAATTTCATGGGCCGCGGCTCATACGGCATTATACAGAGACCACCGAAAAATAGATCTCTTTACGTTGGACTTGATTATACGCTGTATCGGCGCATTTTTTACTTCTTTTATTTGTAAACAATTTATTATAATATTACAAACTGGCGACAAATTTTATTCTATTTATTTTATTTTATTTTATTTCATTTTATTTTATTTTATTTTATTTTTTACTTCTTTTATTTGTAAACGATTTATTATGATACCACAAACTGGCCGCACATTTTATTTTAGGAGGTTATTTTTATTTTTATTTTATTTTATTTTATTTTTTTATTGTTTTTTTTTATTTTTTTACATTCTGTCTTCGAAGAAAAAATCGTCAGACCTCCCTCCCACCTTCTGACACTTTCCCTCCTATACCTCCCCCCCCCACCCTCGGAGAAAAATGGTCTTTTTGCCAAATAGCTTTAGAATTCGTCCCCAGCTGCGAGAAACACTTTGACTTTTCAAGGCATCAGCGTAAATGGGAATTGTGACAAATCGAGGCGATTTGATCCGTAGCGAATATATATCTATATATATATATATCTTTATATATGTATATATCTATTATATATATATCTATATATATATATATATATCTATGTTATATATATGTGTGTGTGTGTGTGTGTGTGTGTGTGTGTGTGTGTTTGTATATATTACAAGAAAATCTTAGAAAATCCTGATAGAAATGAAATAAAAACCGCTTAACCCATCGCAATAAACAATTGACCAAACCGACATTATCGATTTTCGTTCTCTTTTTTTTTAATCTTTTATTAGTAAAATACATTAATGCAGATTTATATTTGTTTCATGATATATTTACGTAATTTAACAATGGTAATTTTTCTTCTTACCAGGACATCTTACTTTTCTAAATAGAACATTGCATATTTAAATAGTTATCAGGAAAGTCTAATTGGATAGAATCGTGAAATTGGAAGCCATCTGATGCACTTTGACCGAGAGAGCGATTCATATTACGAATAGGAAATTATTTATGTAACTGGGGTTGAGCCAATATGCCTACGGCAATTCGTCTCGGCAGCTGTTACCCCTGGCCACGTATATATAGCCTATTTGGGCCCCGGGCCGCTTTGATATATATGGCTTATAATTCATCGCAGGTTTGTGATTTCCCTCCGTCAGGAGACTGACGTCGTGGTTGTTACGTATGCTTACATTTCTCCTCGAGTGTTTTGCAGTACGGGCTCTTAGAGAAATAGAAAGCGAAGGCATATACAATGTAATAATGATTTATGTTGCTACTTTTAACATTTTTGCCGTGATGACTCATTGTACATTTTATATGAAGCTGAGATTCCCGTTGCTACTTGAGATTTTTTTGTGATGATAATTGTAGTGAAATTCGGATTACCATTAAGCAACCGAATTATGTACCTGTCTGATAGTCGAATGTTGTCGGTCATAACGGAAAAAATGTTAAGAAATAAAAATATATATATATATTTCTACCAATTACAGACATCATTTAAAAATATGACAATCTTACGAAACCGAACGCAATCCTCTCTCTCTCTCTCTCTCTCTCTCTCTCTCTCTCTCTCTCTCTCTCATCTCTCCTTTTTTTTTTTTTTTATAAAGCTAAATAGCTACAACCCGACTCGCAATATTCAAGAACCCAAATATGTATATTATAAATATGTTTGTTGAAAGAGGAGCTTAATGGGTAATTTGGACTCATTCAGATAAGGGCCCCCGGGCCGGGAGGTCATGGGCGGGGCTAGGTGGGTGGGGAGAGGGGTGGGTAGGGGAGGTCGACCTTATTTACCCAGGGCATAAGGTCGATAAGTGCTCCTTGAAGGTCAATTGCCAGATTCGCATGAGTGGTGTTGTTGTGGCGGATTAAGGCGAAGGATAGAAGGAGAAGAATGCGGGTAATTACGTACTAAGGATGGGAATGATTACGACGAATGAGGATAATTGCGAGGAATTGGGATAATTAATGAGGAATGAGGATAAGCGAGAAGAATTTGAATAATCACGAAGGACAGAACGCGAATAATGAGGATAATTGAAAAGGGAGAATTACGACGAAAATATATATATATATATATATATATATATATATATATATATATATATATATATATATATAATATAATATATATATATATACATACACACACACACACACACACACACACACACACATATATATATATATATATATAGATATATATATATATATATATATATATATATATATATTATGTGCTTGTATGTGTGCGTGCGTGCACACGTGTATAATCGCTTTAAAAATCTTGCTAAAATTTAACATATTCAAGCTTTCCAATCTACATTTATGGTCACATATCATAACCATATTGAACTTTTAAATCACATACATTAGAGCAATAAATGAAAACCCTAAAAATGAATTTCTCATTTAGTTGTAAACCATCGCCAGCGTCCGATCGAAATTGGAGCAAGCAGGTCACCTCCAGTATATGAAAATGCCCCACAAATATACAAATTGCGACCCACAGGTTATGTACCCGTCGTAAATCGGTCTCCTGAAGAGCCATGACTGGTGATTATCTTGGCCCAGGGAAACTGCTGAATTTGATGGAAAACGAATTGTTCCTGCGTCATTAACTAATCATTTTTCAAAAATTCTCTTTTTGCTGATTTACACATTTTTGCAAATTTTTCTGGAATTTGTTGGTGTAATTATTATTATTATTATTATTATTATTATTATTATTATTATTATTATTATTATTATTATTATTATTATAAGGAGACCCTCTTTGAAATAAGTATTATTGAAATGCAGCTGATGAAGCAATATCTTTCATTATTATTATTATCATTATTATTATTATTTTTTTGGGGGGGGTCTATCACAGTCCTCCAATTCGATTGGGTGATAATTATAGTGTGTTGTTCCAGGTTGCATCCTGCCTCCTTAGGAGTCCATCATTTTTATTACTATGTGCGCCGTTTCTAGGATCACACTCTTCTGCATGAGTCCTGGAGCTACTTCAGCCTCTAGTTTTTCCAGATTCTTTCCAAGGATCTTGGGATCGTACCTAGTGTTCTTATGATTATGGGTACAATTTCCACTGGCATATCATTCTTATTTCTATTTTCAGGTCTTGATACTTATCCATTTTTTCCCTTTCTTTCTCTTCAACTCTGGTGTCCCATGGTATTGCGACATCAGTGAGTGATACTTTCTTCTTGATTTTGTCAATCAGCGTCACGTCTGGTCTATTTGCACGTATCACCGTATGTGTTCTGATACCATAGTCCCAGAGGATCTTTGCCTGATCGTTTTCTATCACTCCTTCAGGTTGGTGCTCATACCACTTATTACTGCAAGGTAGCAGGTGTTTCTTGCACAGGCTCCAGTGGAGGGCTTTTGCTACTGAATCATGCCTCTTTTTGTACTGGTTCTGTGCAAGTGCGACATATCTGGTTCTTAGGGCCTGATCTTGTGCCGCTGTTATCATTCCTTCAGTTTCCTTCTTGAGCTCTCCCCTCAGTAGCCATTGCCACGTGTCATCGCTGTGTAGTTCTTTAGTCTGTCTCATGT